>NW_027130193.1:0-13439 GCF_026122565.2 Emydura macquarii macquarii | reverse complement strand
GCAACGAGGGTTCCTTGGCACTCTAAAGACTAAAGTCTTTAGGAGTGCCACGAAACCCTCGTGTTTTGCCATATTGGCTTTGATAACAGAAGCTCAAAGTGTAGAAGCATCTACATTGTTTTCGGCAACGAGGTTCCGCAGCACTCTATAGTCTTTAGAATCTTTGAGGTTGCCGCGGTTTTTACCTCGGCATATTGGTTGTTTTGCCATATTGGCTTTGATAACAAAAGCTCAAAGTGTAGAAGCATCTACATTGTTTTCGGCAACGAGGGTTCCGCGGCACTCTAAAGACTAAAGTCTTTAGAGTGCCGCAGACCCTCGTTGTTTTGCCATATTGGCTTTGATAACAAAAGCTCAAAGTGTAAAAATCTAAACCAACGAGTCTTCTAGACTTAAGTGCCGCAAGAACCCTTGTTGTTTTTGCCATTTTGGCTTTGATAACAAAAGCTCAAAGTGTAGAAGCATCTACATTGTTCTCGGGCAACGAGGAGTTCCTTTGACACTCTAAAGAATAAAGTCTCCGCGGAGGCGTTGTTTTTGCCATATTGGCTTTGATAACAAAAAGCTGAAAGTGTAGAAGCATCTACATTGTTCTCAACAACGAGGTTCCGCGGCACTCTAAAGTCTTTACAGTGCCGCGGAACCCTTGTTGTTTTTGCCATATTGGCTTTGATAACAAAAGCTCAAAGTGTAGAAGCATCTACATTGTTCTCAGCAACGAGGTTCCACGGCACTCTAAAGACTAAAATTTTTAGAGTGCCGCGGAACAACTTTTGCCATATTGGCTTTGATAACAAAAGCTCAAAGTGTAGAAGCATCTACATTGTTTTCGGCAACGAGGGTTCTGCCGCACTCTAAAGCCTAAAGTCTTTACAGTGCCCTCGTTGTTTTTGCCATATTGGCTTTGATAACAAAAGCTCAAAGTGTAGAAGCATCTACATATTGGCACTCTAAATGCTTGGTTTTTCCCCCATATTGTCTCTGATAACAAAAGCTCAAAGTGTAGAAGCATCTACATTTTTTCGGCAACGAGGGTTCGGCAGCACTCTAAAGACTAAAGTCTTTACAGTGCTTTGTTTTGCCATATTGGCTTTGATAACAAAATCTCAAAGTTTAGAAGCATCTACATTGTTTTCAGCATATTGGCATATTAAAGGTTTGTTTTTGCCATATTGGCTTTGATAACAAAAGCTCAAAGTGTAGAAGCATCTACATTGTTTTCGGCAACGAGGAGTTTCCGCGGCACTCTAAAGACTAAAGTCTTTACAGTGCCGCGGAACCCTCATTGTTTTGCCATGCCATATTGGCTTTGATAACAAAAGCTCAAAGTGGAGAAGCATCTACATTGTTCTTGGCAACGAGTTCCGCCGCACTCTAATGACTAAAATTTTTAGCCGTGGAACCCTCTTTATTTTTGCCATATTGCCTTTGATAACAAAAGCTCAAAGTGTAGAACATCTACATTGTTTTCGGCAACGAGGGTTCCACCGCACTCTAAAGACTAAACAGTGCCCGCGGAGTTCCGAACCCATATTGGCTTTGATGCCACATTGGCTTTGATAACAAAAGTTCTAAGTGTAGAAGCATCTATATTGTTTTCAGCAGCGAGGGATCCGCGGCACTCTAAAGACTTAAGTGCCGAAGAACCCTCATTGTTTTTGCCATATTGGCTTTGATAACATAAGCTCAATGTTTAGAAGCATCTACATTGTTTTCGGCAACGAGGGTTCCGCCGCACTCTAAAGAATGAAGTGCCGCGGCACCCTCGTTGTTTTGCCATATTGGCTTTGATAACAATAGCTCAAGTTTAGAAGCATCTACATATTTCTCGGCTGTGAGGTTTCCGCGGCACTCTAAAGACTAAAGTGCCGCGGAACCCTCATTGTTTTTGCCATATTGGCTTTGATAACAAAAGCTGAAAGTGTAGAAGCATCTACATTGTTTTCGGCAACGAGGGTTCCGCGGCACTCTAAAGACAGAAGTCTTTAGAGTGCCGCGGAACCCTCATTGTTTTGCCATATTGGCTTTGATAACAAAAGCTCAAAGTGTAGAAACATCTACATTTTTTCGGCAACATGAGGTTCCGCGGCACTCTAAAGACTAAAGTCTTTACAGTGCGGGGGAACCCTCTTGTTTGCCGTATTGGCTTTGATAACAAAAGCTCAAAGTGTGAAGCATCTACATTGTTCTCGGCAACGAGGGTTCCGCGGCACTCATAGTCTTTAGAGGGCCGCGGAACCTAGATTATTTTGCCATATTGGCTTTGATAACAAAAGCTCAAAGTGTAGAAGCATCTACATTGTTTTCGGCAACGAGGTTCCGGCACTCTAAAGACAAAGTGCCGCCGAACCCTCGTTGTTTTTGCCATATTGGCTTTGATAACAAAAGCTCAAAGTGTAGAAGCATCTACATTGTTTTCGGCAACGAGGGTTCCCTTCTGACTAAAGTAACACTCCTAAAGATAACAAACTAAAGTCTTTAGAGTGGCCGAACCCTCGTTGTTTTTGCCATATTGGCTTTGATAACAAAAGCTCAAAGTGTAGAAGCATCTACATTGTTTTTAGGCAATGAGAGTTCCGCGGCACTCTAAAGACTAAAGTCTTTAGAGTGCCGCGGAGCCTCATTGTTTTTGCCATATTGGCTTTGATAACAAAAGCTCAAAGTGTAGAAGCATCTACATTTTTCCTGTGAGGTTCCGCGGCACTCTAAAGACTAAAGTCTTTACAGTGCCGCGGATTCTACGTTGTATTGGCTCTGCCATATTGGCTTTGATAACAAAAAAGCTCAAAGTGTAGAAGCATCTACATTGTTTTCAGCAACGAGGGTTCCGCGGCACTCTAAAGACTAAAGTGCCGCGGAACCCTCATTATTTTTGCCATATTAGCTTTGATAACAAAAGCTCAAAGTGTAGAAGCATCTACATTGTTTTCGGCAACGAGGGTTCCGCGGCACTCTAAAGACTAAAGTCTTTAGAGTGCCGCGGAACCCTCGTTGTTTTGCCATATTGGCTTTGATAACAAAAGCTCAAAGTGTAGAAGCATCTACATTATTCTCGGCAATATGAGGGTTCCGCGGCACTCTAAAGACTAAAGTGCCGCCGAACCCTTTTTGTTTTTGCATATTGACTTTGATAACAAAAGCTCAAAGTGTAGAAGCATCTACATTGTTTTCGGCAACGAGGTTCCTTTGGCACTGTAAAGACTAAAGTCTTTAGAGTGCCGCGGAGACCCTCTTTATTATTGCCATATTGGCTTTGATAACAAAGCTCAAAGTGTAGAACATCTACATTGTTTTCGGCAACGAGGAGCTCTAAAGACTAAAGTGCCGCGGAACCCTCGTTGTTTTTGCCATATTGGCTTTGATAACAAAAGCTCAAAGTGTAGAAGCATCTACATTTTTACGGCAACGAGGTTCCGCGGCACTCTAAAGACTAAAGTCTTTAGAGTGCCGCGGAACCCTCGTTGTTTTTGCCATATTGGCTTTGATAACAAAAGCTCAAAGTGTAGAAGCATCTACATTGTTTACGGCAACGAGAGTTCCATGGCACTCTAAAGACTAAAGTCTTTAGAGTGCCGCAACCCTCGTTGTTTTGCCATATTGGCTTTGATAACAAAAGCTCAAAGTGTAGAAGCATCTACATTGTTTTCGGCAACGAGGTTCAGCGGCACTCTAAAGACTAAAGTCTTTACAGTGCCGCGAAACACTCTTTTTTTGCCATATTGGCTTTGATAACAAAAGCTCAAAGTGTAGAAGCATCTACATTGTTTTCGGCAGCGAGGGTTCCCGCGGCATTCTAAAGACAAAAGTGCCGCCGAACCCTCATTTGGCATTTTTGCCATATTGGCTTTGATAACAAAAGCTCAAAGTGTAGAAGCATCTACATTGTTTTCGGCAACGAGGGTTCCACGGCACTCTAAAGACTAAAGTCTTTCGAGTGCCGCCGAACCCTCGTTGTTTTTGCCATATTGGCTTTGATAACAAAAGCTCAAAGTGTAGAAGCATCTACATTGTTTTCGGCAACGAGGGTTCCGCGGCACTCTAAAGACTAAAGTCTTTAAGTGCCGCGGAACCCTCGTTATTTTGCCATATTGGCTTTGACAACAAAAGCTCAAAGTGTAGAAGCATCTACATTGTTTTCGGCAATGAGGTTCCGCGGCACTCTAAAGACTAAAGTGCCGCGGAACCCTCGTTGTTTTGCCATATTGGCTTTGATAACAAAAGCTCAAAGTGTAGAAGCATCTACATTGTTCTCGGCAACGAGGGTTCCGCGGCACTCTAAAGACTAAAATGTGCCGCGGAACCCTGCGTTGTTTTTGCCATATTGGCTTTGATAACAAAAGCTCAAAGTGTAGAAGCATCTACATTGTTTTCGGCAACGAGGGTTCTGCAGCACTCTAAAGACTAAAGTCTTTATGCCACGGAACCCTCGTTGTTTTTTTGGCATATTGGTTGTTTTGCCATATTGGCTTTGATAACAAAAGCTCAAAGTGTAGAAGCATCTACATTGTTTTTCGCAACGAGGGTTCCGCGGCACTCTAATGACTAAAGTGCCCAGGGACCCTCATTGTTTTGCCATATTGGCTTTGATAACAAAAGCTCAAAGTGTAGAAGCATCTACATTATTTTCGGCAACGAGGGTTCCACGGCACTCTAAAGACTAAAGTCTTTAATGTGCCACGGAACCCTCGTTGTTGTTGCCATATTGGCTTTGATGCCACATTGGCTTTGATAACAAAAGCTCAAAGTGTAGAAACATCTACATTTTTTCGGCAACTAGGGTACCGCGGCACTCTAAAGACTAAAGTCTTTACAGTGCCGCAGAACCCTCGTTGTTTTTGCCATATTGGCTTTGATAACAAAAGCTCAAAGTTTAGAAGCATCTACATTTTTCTCGGCAATCTAGGGTTCCGCGGCGCTCTAAAGACTAAAGTCTTTACAGTGCCGAGGAAGCCTCGTTGTTTTTGCCATATTGGCTTTGATAACAAAAGCTCAAAGTGTTGAAGCATCTACATTGTTCTTGGCAACGAGGGTTCCGCGGCACTCTAAAGACTAAAGTACAGTGCCGCAGAACCCTCGTTGTTTTGATGCCACATTGGCTTTGATAACAAAAGCTCAAAGTGTAGAAGCATCTACATTGTTTTCGGCAACGAGGGTTCCGCGGAGGTCTAAAGACTAAAGTCTTTAGAGTGCCGCGGAATCCTCGTTGTTTTTGCCATATTGGCTTTGATAACAAAAGTTCAAAGTGTAGAAGCATCTACATTGTTGTCAGCATTGAGGGTTCCGCGGCACTCTAAAGACTAAAGTGCCTCGGAACCCTCGTTGTTTTTGCCATATTGGCTTTGATAACAAAAGCTCAAAGTGTAGAAGCATCTACATTGTTCTCGGTAATGAGGGTTCCGCGGCACTCTAAAGACTAAAGTCTTTAGAGTGCCGCGGAACCTTCGTTGTTTTTGCCATATTGGCTTTGATAACAAAAGTTCAAAGTGTAGAAGCATCTACATTGTTCTTCAGCAATGAGGGTTCCGCGGCACTCTAAAGACTAAAGTGCCACGGAACCCTCGTTGTTTTTGCCATATTGGCTTTGATAACAAAAGCTCAAAGTCTAGAAGAATCTACATTGTTCTCGGCAAAAACAACGAGGGTTCCGCAGCACTCTAAAGACTAAAGTCTTTAGAGTGCCGCGGAACCCTCGTTGTTTTTGCCATATTGGCATTGGTTGTTTTTGCCATATTGGCTTTGATAACAAAAGCTCAAAGTGTAGAAGCATCTACATTTGTTTTTGGTAACGGCTTTGATAATAAAACGGCACTCTAAAGACTAAAGTCTTTACAGTGCCAAGGAACCCTCGTTGTTGTTGCCATATTGTTTTTGATGCCACATTGGCTTTGATAACAAAAGTTCAAAGTGTAGAAGCATCTACATTTTTTTCGGTAACGAGGGTTCCCCGGCACTCTAAAGACTAAAGTTTTTACAGTGCCGCGGAACCTTCGTTGTTTTTCCCATATCGGCTTTGATGCCACATTGGCTTTGATAACAAAAGCTCAAAGTGTAGAAGCATCTACATTGTTTTCTAAAGAATAAAGTCTTTAGAGTGCCGCGGAACCCCGTTGTTTTTGACATATTGGCTTTGATAACAAAAAGTTCAAAGTGTAGAAGCATCTACATTGTTGTCAGCATTGAGGGTTCCGCGGCACTCTAAAGACTAAAGTGCCACGGAACCCTCGTTGTTTTTGCCATTTTGGCTTTGATAACAAAAGCTCAAAGTGTAGAAGCATCTACATTGTTTTCGGCAACGAGGGTTCCACGGCACTCTAAAGACTAAAGTCTTTAGAGTTCCGCGGAACCCTCATTGTTTTTGCCATTTTGGCTTTGATAACAGAAGCTCAAAGTGTAGAAGCATCTACATTGTTCTCGGCAACGAGGGTTCCGCGGCACTCTAAAGTCTTTAAGTGCCGCGGAACCCTCGTTGTTTTTGCCATATTGGCATATTGGTTGTTTTTGCCATATTGGCTTTGATAACAAAAGCTGAAAGTGTAGAACCATCTACATTGTTTTCGGGAACGAGGGTTCCGCGGGCCTCTAAAGACTAAAGTCTTTACAGTGCCGCGGAACCCTCGTTGCCATATTGGCATATTGGTTGTTTTTGCCATATTGGCTTTGATAACAAAAGCTCAAAGTGTAGAAGCATCTACATTGTTCTCAGCAACGAGGGTTCCGCGGCACTCTAAAGACTAAAGTCTTTAGAGTGCCGCGGAACCCTCGTTGTTTTTGCCATATTGGCTTTGATAACAAAAGCTCAAAGTGTAGAAGCATCTACATTGTTCTTGGCAACGAGGGTTCCACGGCACTCTAAAGACTAAAGTGCCGCGGAACCCTCGTTGTTTTTGCCATATTGGCTTTGATAACAAAAGCTCAAAGTGTAGAAGCATCTACATTATTTTCGGCAACGAGGGTTCCACGGCACTCTAAAGACTAAAGTCTTTACAGTGCCAAGGAACCCTCGTTGTTGTTGCCATATTGGCTTTGATGCCACATTGGCTTTGATAACAAAAGTTCAAAGTGTAGAAGCATCTACATTGTTCTCAGCAACGAGGGTTCCGCGGCACTCTAAAGACTAAAGTCTTTACAGTGCCTCTGAACCCTCGTTGTTTTTGCCATATTGGCTTTGATAACACAAGCTCAAAGTGTAGAAGCATCTACATTGTTCTCGGCAACGAGGGTTCCGCGGCACTCTAAAGACTAAAGTTTTTACAGTGCCGCGGAACCTTCGTTGTTTTTCCATATTGGCTTTGATGCCATATTGGCTTTGATAACAAAAGCTCAAAGTGTAGAAGCATCTACATTGTTCTCGGTAACGAGGGTTCCGCGGCACTCTAAAGACTAAATTCTTTAGAGTGCCGCGGAACCCTCTTTGTTTTTGCCATATTGGCTTTGATAACAAAAGCTCAAAGTGTAGAAGCATCTACATTGTTTTCAGCAACGAGGGTTCCGCGGCACTCTAAAGAATAAAGTCTTTAGAGTGCCGCGGAACCCGCGTTGTTTTTGCCATATTTGCTTTGATAAAAAAAGCTCAAAGTGTATAAGCATCGACATTTTTTCTGCAACGAGGGTTCCGCGGCACTCTAAAGACTAAAGTCTTTACAGTGCCGCGGAACCCTCGTTGTTGTTGCCATATTGGCTTTGATGCCACATTGGCTTTGATAACAAAAGTTCAAAGTGTAGAAGCATCTACATTTTTTTCGGCAACTAGGGTTCCGCGGCACTCTAAAGACTAAAGTCTTTACAGTGCCGCGGAACCTTCGTTGTTTTTGCCATATTGGCTCTGATGCCATATTGGCTTTGATAACAAAAGCTCAAAGTGTATAAGCTTCTACTTTGTTCGCATCAACGTGGGTACCCCGGCACTCTAAAGACTAAAGTCTTTAGAGTGCCGCGGAAGCCTCGTTGTTTTTGCCATATTGGCTTTGAGAACAAAAGCTTAAAGTGTTGAAGCATCTACATTGTTTTCGGCAACGAGGGTTCCGCGGCACTCTAAAGAATAAAGTGCCACGGAACCCTCATTGTTTTGCCATATTGGCTTTAATAACAAAAGCTCAAAGTGTAGAAGCATCTACATTGTTCTCGGCAACGAGGGTTCCGCAGCACTCGAAAGACTTAAGTCTTTACAGTGCCGCGGAACCCTCGTTGTTTTTGCCATATTGGCATATTGGTTGTTTTTGCCATATTGGCTTTGATGCCACATTGGCTTTGATAACAAAAGTTCAAAGTGTAGAAGCATCTACATTGTTCTCAGCAACGAGGGTTCCGCGGCACTCTAAAGACTAAAGTCTTTACAGTGCCGCGGAAGCCTCGTTGTTTATGCCATATTGGCTTTGATAACAAAAGCTCAAAGTGTGGAAGCATCTACATTGTTTTCGGCAACGGGGTTCCGCGGCACTCTAAAGAATAAAGTCTTTAGAGTGCCGCGGAACCCTCGTTTTTTTTGCCATATTGGCTTCGATAACAAAAGCTGAAAGTTTAGAAGCATCTACATATTTCTCTGCAACGAGGTTTCCGCGGCACTCTAAAGACTAAAGTTTTTACAGTGCCGCGGAACCTTCGTTGTTTTTCCCATATCGGCTTTGATGCCACATTGGCTTTGATAACAAAAGCTCAAAGTGTAGAAGCATCTACATTGTTTTCGGCAACGAGGGTTCCGCGGCACTCTAAAGAATAAAGTCTTTAGAGTGCCGCGGAACCCTCGTTGTTTTTGACATATTGGCTTTGATAACAAAAGTTCAAAGTGTAGAAGCATCTACATTGTTGTCAGCATTGAGGGTTCCGCGGCACTCTAAAGACTAAACTGCCACGGAACCCTCGTTGTTTTTGCCATATTGGCTTTGATAACAAAAGCTCAAAGTGTAGAAGCATCTACATTGTTTTCGGCAACGAGGGTTCCACGGCACTCTAAAGACTAAAGTCTTTACAGTGCCGCGGAACCCTCATTGTTTTTGCCATTTTGGCTTTGATAACAGAAGCTCAAAGTGTAGAAGCATCTACATTGTTCTCGGTAACGAGGGTTCCGCAGCACTCTATAGTCTTTAGAGTGCCGCGGAACCCTCGTTGCTTTTTCCATATTGGCATATTGGTTGTTTTTGCCATATTGGCTTTGATAACAAAAGCTCAAAGTGTAGAAGCATCTACATTGTTTTCGGGAACGAGGGTTACACGGCACTCTAAAGACGAAAGTCTTTAGAGTGCCGCGGAACCCTCGTTGTTTTTGCCATATTGGCTTTGATAACAAAAGCTCAAAGTGTAGAAGCATCTACATTGTTCTTGGCAACGAGGGTTCCGCGGCACTCTAAAGACTAAAGTGCCGCGGAACCCTCGTTGTTTTTGCCATATTGGCTTTGATAACAAAAGCTCAAAGTGTAGAAGCATCTACATTATTTTCGGCAACGTGGGTTCCACGGCACTCTAAAGACTAAAGTCTTTACAGTGCCGCGGAACCCTCGTTGTTTTTGCCATATTGGCATATTGGTTGTTTTTGCCATATTGGCTTTGATTACAAAAGCTAAAAGTGTAGAAGCATCTACATTGTTCTCGGCAACGAGGGTTCCGCGGCACTCTAAAGACTAAAGTCTTTAGAGTGCCGCGGAACCTCGTTGTTTTTGCCATATTGGCTTTGATAACAAAAGCTCAAAGTGTAGAAGCATCTACATTGTTCTTGGCAACGAGGGTTCCGCGGCACTCTAAAGACTAAAGTGCCGCGGAACCCTCGTTGTTTTTGCCATATTGGCTTTGATAACAAAAGCTCAAAGTGTAGAAGCATCTACATTATTTTCGGCAACGAGGGTTCCACGGCACTCTAAAGACTAAAGTCTTTACAGTGGCAAGGAACCCTCGTTGTTTTTGCCATATTGGCTTCGATAACAAAAACTCAAAGTTTAGAAGCATCTACATTGTTTTCGGCAACGAGGTTTCCGCGGCACTCTAAAGACTAAAGTCTTTACAGTGCCGCGGAACCCTCGTTGTTTTTCCATATTGGCTTTGATGCCATATTGGCTTTGATAACAAAAGCTCAAAGTGTAGAAGCATCTACATTGTTCTCGGTAACGAGGGGTTCCGCGGCACTCTAAAGACTAAAGTCTTTAGAGTGCCGCGGAACCCTCGTTGTTTTTGCCATATTGGCTTCGATAACAAAAGCTCAAAGTTTAGAAGTATCTACATATTTCTCGGCAACGAGGTTTCCGCGGCACTCTAAAGACTAAAGTATTTACAGTGCCGCGGAACCCTCGTTGTTTTTGCCATATTGGCTTTGATAACACAAGCTCAAAGTGTAGAAGCATCTACATTGTTCTCAGCAACGAGTGTTCCGCGGCACTCTAAAGACTAAAGTGCCTCGGGACCCTCGCTGTATTTGCCATATTGGCTTTGATAACAAAAGCTCAAAGTGTAGAAGCATCTACATTGTTCTCGGCAACGAGTGTTCCGCGGCACTCTAAAGACTAAAGTGCATCGGAACCCTCGTTTTTTTTGCCATATTGGCTTTGATAACACAAGCTCAAAGTGTAGAAGCATCTACATTGTTCTTGGCAACGAAGGTTCCGCAGCACTCTAAAGACTTAAGTCTTTACAGTGCCGCGGAACCCTCGTTGTTGTTGCCATATCGGCTTTGATGCCACATTGGCTTTGATAACAAAAGCTCAAAGTGTAGAAGCATCTACATTGTTTTCGGCAACGAGGGTTCCGCGGCACTCTAAAGAATAAAGTCTTTAGAGTGCCGCGGAACCCTCGTTGTTTTGACATATTGGTTTTGATAACAAAAGTTCAAAGTGTAGAAGCATCTACATTGTTCTCAGCATTGAGGGTTCCGCGGCACTCTAAAGACTAAAGTGCCACGGAACCCTCGTTGTTTTTGCCATATTGGCTTTGATAACAAAAGCTCAAAGTGTAGAAGCATCTACATTGTTTTCGGCAACGAGGGTTCCACGGCACTCTAAAGACTAAAGTCTTTATAATGCCGCGGAACCCTCATTGTTTTTGCCATTTTGGCTTTGATAACAGAAGCTCAAAGTGTAGAAGCATCTACATTGTTCTCGGCAACGAGGGTTCCGCAGCACTCTATAGTCTTTAGAGTGCCGCGGAAACCTCGTTGTTTTTGCCATATTGGCATATTGGTTGTTTTTGCCATATTGGCTTTGATTACAAAAGCTCAAAGTGTAGAAGCATCTACATTGTTCTTGGCAACGAGGGTTCCGCGGCACTCTAAAGACTAAAGTGCCGCGGAACCCTCGTTGTTTTTGCCATATTGGCTTTGATAACAAAAGCTCAAAGTGTAGAAGCAGCTACATTATTTTCGGCAACGAGGGTTCCACGGCACTCTAAAGACTAAAGTCTTTACAGTGCCGCGGAACCCTCGTTGTTTTGCCATATTGGCATATTGGTTGTTTTTGCCATATTGGCTTTGATTACAAAAGCTCAAAGTGTAGAAGCATCTACATTGTTCTCGGCAACGAGGGTTCTGCGGCACTCTAAAGACTAAAGTCTTTAGAGTGCCACCGAACCCTCGTTGTTTTTGCCATATTGGCTTTGATAACAAAAGCTCAAAGTGTAGAAGCATCTACATTGTTCTTGGCAACGAGGGTTCCGCGACACTCTATAGACTAAAGTGCCGCGGAACCCTCGTTGTTTTTGCCATATTGGCTTTGATAAAAAAAGCTCAAAGTGTAGAAGCATCTATATTATTTTTGGCAACGAGGGTTCCACGGCACTCTAAAGACTAAAGTCTTTACAGTGCCGCGGAACCCTCGACTAATGTTGCCATATTGGCTTTGATGCCACATTGGCTTTGATAACAAAAGCTCAAAGTGTAGAAGCATCTACATTGTTCTCAGCAACGAGGGTTCCGCGGCACTCTAAAGACTAAAGTCTTTACAGTGCCGCGGAAGCCTCGTTGTTTTTGCCATATTGGCTTCGATAACAAAAGCTCAAAGTTTAGAAGCATCTACATTGTTTTCGGCAACGAGGTTTCCGCGGCACTCTAAAGACTAAAGTCTTTACAGTGCCGCGGAACCCTGGTTGTTTTTGCCATATTGGCTTTGATAACAAAAGCTCAAAGTGTAGAAGCATCTACATTGTTCTCGGCAACAAGGGTTCCGCGGCCCTCTAAAGACTAAAGTGCCTCTGAACCCTCGTTGTTTTTGCCATATTGGTTTTGATAACACAAGCTCAAAGTATAGAAGCATCTACATTTTTTTCGGCAACTAGGGTTCCGCGGCACTCTAAAGACTAAAGTTTTTACAGTGCCGCGGAACCTTCGTTGTTTTTCCATATTGGCTTTGATGCCATATTGGCTTTGATAACAAAAGCTCAAAGTGTAGAAGCATCTACATTGTTTTCGGCAACGAGGGTTCCGCGGCACTCTAAAGACTAAAGTGCCACGGAACCCTCGTTGTTTTTGCCATATTGGCTTTGATAACAAAAGCTCAAAGTGTAGAAGCATCTACATTGTTTTCGGCAACGAGGGTTCCACGGCACTCTAAAGACTAAAGTCTTTACAATGCCGCGGAACCCTCATTGTTTTGCCATATTGGCTTTGATAACAAAAGCTCAAAGTGTAGAAGCATCTACATTGTTCTCGGCAACGAGGGTTCCGCAGCACTCTATAGTCTTTAGAGTGCCGCGGAAACCTCGTTGTTTTTTCCATATTGGAATATTGGTTGTTTTTGCCATATTGGCTTTGATAACAAAAAGCTCAAAGTGTAGAAGCATCTACATTGTTTTCGGCAACGAGGGTTCCGCGGCACTCTAAAGACTAAAGTCTTTACAGTGCCATATTGCGGATAACCTCAAAGTGTAGTTTACATTGTTTTCCATATTGGCATAAAGACTAAAGTGGTTATTTTTGCCATATTGGCTTTGATTACAAAAGCTCAAAGTGTAGAAGCATCTATATTGTTTTCGGCAACGAGGGTTCCGCGGCACTCTAAAGACTAAAGTGCCGCGGAACCCTCGTTGTTTTGCCATATTGGCTTTGATAACAAAAGCTCAAAGTGTAGAAGCATCTACATTATTTTCGGCAACGAGGGTTCTGTGGCACTCTAAAGACTAAAGTCTTTAGAGTTTGATAAAAAAAGCTCGCGGAACCCCGTTGTTTTTGCCATATTGGCTTTGATAACAAAAGCTCAAAGTGTAGAAGCATCTATATTATTTTTTAACGATGGTTCCACGGCACTCTAAAGACTAAAGTGTGCCAAGGAACCCTCGTTGTTGTTTATTGGCTTTGATGCCACATTGGCTTTGATAACAAAAGTTCAAAGTGTAGAAGCATCTACATTGTTTTCGGCAACGAGGGTTCCATGGGCACTCTAAAGACTAAAGTCTTTAGAGTGCCACGGAACCTCGTTGTTTTACCATATTGGCTTGATAACAAAAGCTCAAAGTTTAGAAGCATCTAC
>NW_027130192.1:0-13241 GCF_026122565.2 Emydura macquarii macquarii | reverse complement strand
AATGCGAAAACGTTGGCCACTGAACTCATGATAATCTTCACTTGGGTTGAGGTGCCGTGGGAGATCTTAAAGGATAAGGGAACGAACATTATGTCCCAGACAATCAAGCAACTGAGCCAATTGCTGAAAATCAAGGCTCTCAGGACATTTATTCACCACCCCCTATCAGATAGTCTGGTGGAAAGATTCGACAGAACACTAAAGAAAATGCTCTGGAAGTTTGTCCTGATGGATCAGTCACTCCCTCCTCTACTGTTTGCCATGCGAGAAGTCCACCAGTCCTCCACTAACTTCTCAGCATTTGAGCTGTCATATGGGAGACATCCCCAAGGGATTTTAGATCTTGTTTGAGAAATGTGGGAGGAACAACCATCTCAGGCCAGTAACGTAGTACAATACATCCTGGATCTATGGGAGAAGCTTGACGCCCAGGACTCATTCACCAGGGAGAACCTCCTACACGCCTGCAGCACACAGGAAGCAGCTTATAATAAGTGATCGCCTCCGGGAGTTCCAACCTGGTGATTGGGTTCTCCTGTTATTACCTAGCTCAGAATCAAAACTCCTAGCCCGCTGGCAAAGGCCCTATGAGGTGGTGCAATGAGTGGGGCCAGTAAACTATGAAATCTGACAACCAGACAAACGAAAGGTACACCAAATCTACCATGTGAACCTGTTAAAACCAAGGGAAGTCTCCTAATATCCCCCGAACCCACCTGACCCTGAATTAGGCCTACAGGCTGCTGAGGACTCAGAGCCAGCGATGGTCAAGATTGGAAACAATCTCACCCCAGACGAGAGCCCAGGCTCAACTGATGCTCATCACCTTCTCTTCCATGTTTTCTACGCAACCTGGACAGACCCATTTAATAACCCATAACATCCAGACAGATGACACATATTGTTGACAAATGCAAAATGGCTCAGCTTCCTGGAGGTCTTCATGCCTTGAATACCATTGATAAGAATGCTGTGGATTGACTTGACTAGATTGCAGAGGCCAAATAATAAATCTAGGGCTCAAAGTCAGAGAAAATCCTCGACTCCTTCCCCAGAACTTGAAGAAAACCATGAAGCAAGAATGCCAATCAATGCTAGAAATAGGAGTAAATGAGGAATCATTCAGCAATTGGAAAGTCCTGGTCCCCACGCCTGTTGGGATTACCCGGTTTGTATTGACTTCCAAAAGGTCAACATCATCTCAAAATCTGATGAATACCCGATGCCTCATGTTGATGAACTACTTGACCAGCTAGGGGAAGTAGAGTACATCAACCGCCTGGATCTAATGGAGAGATACTGGCAGATCCCTGTCACATTAGAATCCAGGGACAAGGCAGCTTTGTCTACTCCCTTTGGGCTCTTTCAATTCTGGACAATGCCCTTCGGGTTGTATGGGGCCCCAACCATGTTCCAGCGGCTAATGGACCAGATCCTCCAACTCCATAGACAATATGCTGCTGTATAGCTAGATAATGTCGTAATCTACAGTCAAAACTGACAGAAAAACCTAAGACATGTGATGGCTATGTTACAATCTCTCCCGGAAGGTGGCCCGACTGAAAATCCTGCTAAATGTCACCTGGGCAAGGATGAAACAACCTATGTTGGGTACACTTTAGGAAAAGACAGTGTGACCAGTGGTTAATAAGGTCTAGCCACCTCCAGACTTGCCCCACACCTTTGTGAAGGACACAAGAAATCTGTTTTTAGAACTGGCTGGGTACTACTGCCAATTTATTCTGGGTTTCTCAACCATCGCGGCACCTCTCACTGATCTTCTCAAGAATGGTAGCCCCCAAAAATTCCAGTGGAACAAAGATTGTGAGGAGGCTTTTCAAGCCCTGAAGATGTAGCTCTGCCAATAACCCGATTTCTACGACCCTGACTTCACCAAGGAGTTCCTGCTAAAGATGGATGCATCGCACATGGGTCTAGGATAAGGGTTGGAAAGGGACTTCAAGAGGTCATCTAGTCCAACCCCTGCTCAAAGCAGGACCAATCCCAACTAAACTATCCCAGCCAGGGCTTTGTCAAGCCGCACATTAAAAACCTCTAAGGATGGTGATTCCACCACCTTCCTAGGTAACCCATTCCAGTGCTTCACCCCCCTACTAGGGAAAACGTTTTTCCTAATATCCAACCTAGACCTCCCCCATTGCAACTGGAGACCATTGCTCCTTGTTCTGTCATCTGCCACCACTGAGAATAGCCTAGTTCCATCCTCCCTGGAACCCCCTTTCGGGTAGTTAAAGGCTGCTATCAAATCCTCCCTCACTCTTCTCTTCTGCAGACTAAACAAGCCTAGTTCCCTCAGCCTCCCTTCATAAGTCATGTGCCCCAGCCCCTAATCATTTTTGTTACTCTCCACTGGACTCTCTCCAATTTGTCCACATCCTTTCTGTAGTGGGGGGCCAAAAATTGGACACAAAACTCCAAATGCGGACCCTCCAGTGCTGAATAGAGGGGAATAATCACTTCCCTTGATCTGCTGGCAATGCTCCTACTAATGCAGCCCAATGTGGCTTTAGCCTTCTTGGCAATAAGGGCACACTGCTGACACATATCCAGCTTCTTGTCCACTGTAACTCCCAGGTTCTTTTCTGACGACCTGCAGCCTAATCAGTTGGTCCCCAGTCTGTAGCTGTGCATGGGATTCTTCCGTCCTAAGTGCAGGACTCTGCACTTGTCCATGTTGAACCTCATTAGATTACTTTTGGACCAATTCTCTAATTTGTCTAGGTCTCTCTGAATCCTATCCCTACCCTCCAGCGTATCTACCACTCCCTCCAGCATAGTGTCACCTGCAAACTTGCTGAGGGTGCAAACTACCCCATCCTCCAGATCATTAATAAAGATGTTGAACAAATCTGGCCCCAGTACCGACCCCTGGGGCACTCCGCTTAGGACTCGTAACTAGAACAGGTGAGGATGTTGTATCTGCACGGCCCACGGCCCACGGCCCCCTACCCACCCAGCCTTAAAGACTGAGGCTATGCAACCCAGCAGGGGGCTGAGAGCCAGGCACTCTAAGTACTAGGCTGCCTGACCATCCAAGCCACCTGTTGCTGAGAGGTTATAGGCACCTGTGTGCACTGATTCATGTGATCCTCAGCTGACAGAACAGTTCTTTAGGGATCAGTCCAGATAGCATATTTTAGAGCAGCTCTGTGACTGCTCTAGCTTATGCCAGGGTCAGTGTGGCACCTGGCCAGCCCTGGGATTTGGGGGGGAAATATAGATGGCTTAAAGCCACCTTTGTCTCTCCTCCTATCTCCCCCTCAGCAGTTTCAAGTATGGGGGGCTTGAGCCCATTTGTTTTTTTTTATTCATATTTTATTATCCAACTAGGATCCAAAAGGGCACCAGAGCCTCGCTGAAACCCTCCCTCGATATGTTCAAAGTCTCAATACAGGAGAAAATCCGTGATGTTTGGAAGAAGAGCACAGTGGCCAATGACAACTGCAAGCTCAAGTTCTTCATTGCGGAAGTAAGTTGAGGTTAAGCTAAGAGTGAGTGCTCTGCCCTGCCAGCCAGCGCGTCTGGGGTGAGAGTCATCCGGCTATGCTGCCCCTCTGCCTGGCAGGGCCAAGGAGGGCTGTGGAATAAGGATAACAATGGGTGAAGCCTGAAGGGGACTCTCAGGGACAGCAGGACTGGCTCTGTGATGAACTCTGCCTTCTGGCCCACTGATACGAGACATGAAGAGCTGTACGTTATAGGCAACACACACAGTGTTTAGCATTTGTTAGTCCCATGGGAGGGCCAAGGATCAAGCCCCCAGTCTCTAAGATAATCAGACATCAAATCTCTGTGCACCCCAGAGAAGCCTGGTTAGGCTTGAAATAAATAGGATGGATTGAAAATGATCCTGGTCCAAGGCCTGGGACAGTTACACTCCGCTCAGCACCATTTCCACCATAGCACCGTAGCTAGACTGATGATATATTTAAGATCCGATCTCTTGTGAATTACCATGGCTAGAACCCCAAAAGCATTATACTGTTGGAAAGCAACTGGGAGTCGCAAAGTACATAACAGATTAGGTTCCCATCCCTGTAGCTAACAAGAGAACCTACCGCCTTAACTGGCTGGTGATTGTAGAGAGCTGGAGACACGGGGCAGAGATTGGGCTCTGTTGACTGGACCAGGTGCCTAGGACAAAAAGACGTCAGAGACTCAAAGTCTGCACCCCCAACCAGGGAGTCTTTAGATACCACGTAGAACCTGTGGCCTCTGTGCAGGAGGCCGAGGAGTGATGAAGCTAGGAATGAGTTAGAAGTACCAGGCACTATGTAGTCTTTAGGCTGGGAAAAGGTTTGTGGAGCTCACAGACTGTTTGAATTCACATATTTGTATCTAAACTCTGACCTTAAAATTCCCACCCTGCATATTCCACCTGGATTCTGGGTCTAACCAATCAGCAGTCCACACAAACCCTGATCCCTGGTCAGCTCCAATGTTCCAAACCAGTTATTTAGATTGTTTTTTTACAAACAAGGGATTGGAAAGATCATGGCAACTGCTTTAAATTGACTCTTGCAGACAAACTTCATCCTGAGCACACTGGAAAGAGAGATCCTTACGAAGAAGTTGGACATCTACCAATCCCTTCCACTGTCCATTCAGAGTGATCTACAGCCTTACTTTGAAGGTAGGACCCTTCAACTGGGTGATCCTATGTTTTGTGATGTTGGCTTGTTCTCCAGCATCAGGCCATGAAGGAGCGATGAGGATGACAAACCTTTTTAATTTCATCCTCCAAACTGGAAAAATGCCTGACAAAGGAAGAGCACATTGGTCTCTGTCTTCATGCATAAAGGGGGTGTGCAATTACTGACCCATCCAGTAAATGAGTCACATGATGTAATGTCTGGAAATTATAATCGAGAAGAGACTTCATAAGGGACTACGGCATCAAGTAAGCGACATCCAATGTGGTTTATGCCAGGAAGGTCAATAATAGATGCAGTGTCTGCAGCCCAAATACTGCAGGTGAAACTCGATGAATTGCATTTAGTGTTTGTGGACTGAGAGTTGCCCTAGAACTAGAAACTCACCTGGAAACTGGGGAGCGGGGTGGTGAGTCTCAGTGTGTCTGGGATGGGGGCTGGTCTGAGGCATACCTATGAAACGGGATGGATGCTTTGCAATGGTCATTGTGGGAGGGATGACAGGGCGTGGGGTGACAGGGTGGGTCCTTGTTTGGCTCTGGCTAGCAGTGGGGAATCAGACTGGGATCCTTGTGGATGGTTGGAGGAGTTCCAGGAGGATGAAAGAGGAGTGGAAGAAGGGACCAGGATGCTACACCTTGGCAGAGGAGTGGGATGGGGAAAAGTCTGGGAACAGGGGTTGAGATCTGGCACAAATCAATTCCTGCTCCGCCTTTCACTGGCATCTCTGCAGTGCCCTGCGGCAGTGGGGCCCCTCCCACTCAGAGCTGTGCTATGTGTGGGCATGGGGTGGGGGGGTCATTGGCATTGAGGAATATGAGAGAGCTTCATTCTCTGGGGCAGCCAGACGGGCTCTTTCCTCCAGCACGATGACCATTGTCACTGGAAGAGCCAGACGGACGTGCCTTTGAGTGCTGCTGACACTCCCCTTGGCTGCCATTATTTTTCTCACCTAAACCCCACCCCCAGCATCTCCTCTGCCAAATCTTTCCTGGTCTTGTCCAGCACTGTGACCGCTCCCATCTTTCAACAGAGGCGGCTAAGATCCAGGGGCAGCAATCCTGCCAAAAGATGAAAAATATTCTCTTGGAGAACATTGAAAGAGAGACGCAGAGGGGGATGTTTGAGCGCGCAAAGGAGAAGATGAAGATGCAGCTCCAGGAACTGAAGGTGAGGAACGCTTCCCCCTGATCTGTAGGGCTGTATTTATGGGTTTGGATGGTGCTATCTGGGAACAGCACAGTATCCAAAGAGGGACTGCCCCAGAGCGAGCTACCCAGCCAGAATTTAGGCCAAAGATATTGGAGCAAACCCCCTGCTCCATGGGATGTTTAATTTCCGCCTAGAGCAGAAACAACGTGACCTTGAATTTCAAGGTGTCCCTTAAGTCTCTGATCTTGCAAACACATTTGTCTAACTGAACAGGACCATTGACTCCAGTGGAACCACACATGGGTTAAAGGTCAGTGTATGCATGTTTGCAGAATCATTATTATGTTTATTGTTTGTGTTACCCTAATGCTACGGAGCCCTGGTTCTGGGCCAGGCCCCACTGGCCACTGTATAAATACAGAACAAAAGGACAGACCCTGCCCCCGAGAGCTTACGATCCAAGTACAAGACAAGAGACGACAGGTGATTAGGGCGTAAATGATCTCTCTGCAGTGAGCTGCTTGGAACCCAAAGGCTGCCGTAAGAAACACTAGTGATTGCACCATTTTCCTGAGAACAGGCAAATGTTCTAACAACTCGTACCTTCTTTGTGTAGAACAACAAGCGTTTTTTTAACACCTGGTACAGTGGAATGAACAACACTTTCCTCAAGCCCCTTAAAACTATGTGCCCCTGGTACCTGTGAGCACATCTATTTGTAGATGAATCCAAGTATTTTTTGCAGGATGCTGGAAGAGGCCAGCAAGCATTTTGATGCTGCTCTCTATTTGCACACCTGCAATCTGATGGGGTCTGCAGTGAGTGTAAAGGCTGGTTGAACCGGCTCTAGGTGCCTCTGTGGATTGTACTGACCTTACCTACTGCCTAGATATTACAAGAAGCAACTGTGAGATGCAAGCGGTTCTGGTGACACTGTAAATGTAATTCCCTGATATAGACAAGGTGGGTGAGATAATCTTCTATTGGACCAGCTCCTGTTGGTGGAAGAGACAAGCTTTCAAGCTTCACAGAGCTCTTCTTCAGGGCTGGGAAAGGTAACCAGAGTGTCACAGCTAAATGGAAGTGAGAAGGATGGTTAAGCATAAGGGTTAAACATGTGGCAGTCGACCACTTTAAATGAAGTGGGTAGGTCATAGAACCAAGGAGGGTTAGTAGGTTACAGATTGTGGTAATAAGGCATAAATCCAGTGTCTCTAATCTAGCCGTGATTTTGCTGTCTAGCAGAGTTATGTGTTTAAGGTTCTGGGCTCGTCTTTTAAATGTGTTGTGCAGGTTTCCTTTGAGGAAGAGGACTAAGAGAGCAGATGTGGAGTGATTAGGTGATTTTGGCTTTTACCATTTTTCTGTGTGAGATCATTCAAGGGTGTAGTGATTGTCTGGTGTCACCCATGTGGTTGTTGTTGGGGCATTTGATGCACTGGAGGAGGTACACCGCATGTTGTGATAGGCATGGGTAGGACCCATCGATCTTGAAAAGTGCGTTTTGGGGGGTGCTGATCATTGTAGCAGTGGAGACATGTCTGCAGGTTTTGCATCTGTTGTTCTGGCAGGGTTTATTGCTGCGCCCTGATGTGTGGGGAATTTGTTTCCGATTATGAGGTTAGCAAGTTTGGGGGTTGTTTGGAAGCCAGAAGAGAGAATTGGGAAAAATTTCTTTTAGGATGTGGTCCCCACCAAATATGGGTTGTAGTTGTTCGACATTTATGGATTGATTGTATCAGTCACTCCATTATCTTGCACAGGATCAATGTCAAACAAACAGACCTATCTTTACCAGGTTGGCTGCCCCAGAGAATGAAGCTGTTTCATGCTCTTTTTTACATGATGGCACAACATTAGCTTTCTTCCAGTCTTCTGGAACTTCCCCAGTGTGCCAAGACTTATCAACAATCAGTGTTAATTGTCCAGTGAGCTCCTCAGCCAGTTCTTTTAATATTCTTGGATTCAAGTTATTTGGACTTGCTTATTTAAAAATGTCTGACTTTAGAAGCTGCTGTTTAACATCCTCCTGAGACACTAGTGGACGGGAAAGAGTGTTCTCATCATTGTATGCTATGTTGTGTGTTTTCACCAACAGAAATATTGCTGCCTTTTCTGCATTAATATCCATAGTTTTATCATTTCCATCTAGTAATTGTCCAATACCGTACCTCCATTGAATAATAGATAATAATGAATAATATCATTGTCAGGATTCTTTTTGATCCTAATATATTTTAAAAACTCCTTCTTATTGTTCTTATCCCTGCTGACCATAGATTTCTCCCTGTGTCCTTTTGCTTTCCTTATCCATTTTCTACAACTCCTAGCTTCTGATTTATATTCATTATTATCAACTTCCCCTTTCTTAGGTAGATATACATATCTAACTATACATATGTATAGATATATTCAGTTTCATGCAGTTCACTATATTCGGCTTTCTTGGATGAGACCTTAACAGATGGTTCTTCTCTGAAAAGTGACTATAAAAATGACATTCTTAGTGTCATTTGTACTGTCGCTCCAGATGAAACATGCTCTGTTTACAAGCCACCTGCCAGCTCTGTAATTCCCTTTGGAATCTGAGGATCAGGTTGGGCTCTTTCCTTCCTGCTTGGCATAACCAGCAATAAAAGCTCTCCAAGGCGATCAAGACCCATCGTTACACCTGTGCAGCCCCACAGCCTTCACATGATGGCCTTGGTGGTACCTGCATGACCCGTTGGTGGGACTGCACAGGTGTAGTTGATTGTGATTAGAACGTCACTGAGAGTTCGGCTGGTGCTGCTCCAGATGGCGCAGACTCCGGCTCCCGCTCCCCTCTCTGAGCTAGCTCCCAGGAGCACAAAGCTGTCAGATCACTTCCATGCTCACGTGCTCCGCAATGTGTTTGCTGCAGAACAAGATCATGAGGAGGCTGCGGATGGACATTTCCACTATCCTCAAACTCGCCTTATCTCACCGGGAAGAACTCAGCGAGAAGCTGCCAGGTAACACTCTGAAATCTTCTCCTGGGTATAGTCGGAATCAGAACCCCTCTCCCCCTGATGGTATGAAATGTTCCAACTAGGGGCTCATTGGCCCATGTGCTGGCTTCTCTACAGGGGCAGACATTTGGGCTGTGTGTATGAGGAGAATTCCATCACCTTAGTACATGGAGCTGCAGAGTGGGTGATGCAGTGTGTCCTCCCAGCAAGGGCTGGATGGCTCCGTGGGGCTGGGGAATGAACTTTGGAACACCGCTACTCCACCCTCCCTCTGTGAGGGCTGAGGCTGCATTTGATGCAGATTCAGTGGCTCCAGTACATGCCCCATACAACCATCATGGAGGGGCTGTAGATGGAGCAGGGAGGGCTGCATGGCAACCTTGCACCCTGAGGGCCTACCCTACCTCCACACATACAGCCAAAATACTCAGGGAGCTTTCTGTTGACTTCACTGGCTATGGGGTTGGGATAAATGACTTGTTCAAGGGCTCAGAGGGATGCTAGCAGATCTGGGAATCACACCGACATTTCCTGAGTGCCAATGCAATGTGTTAACCACAAGGCCATCTGTTCCATTGCTGGCTCTGCTGCATACTTCTGTGTGGCCCTGGGCAAATCACTTAATTGCTCTGTGTCTCAGTTTCCCCATCTGTAAAATGGGAATAATGACACTTTACCAACCTTTCCAAAGTACTTTGAGCTCTATGGATGAAAAGTTGTAGATGAGTGCTAAGTACGATTAACTCAATAATAAACCAATTAATAAGAGTGAAGGTTGTCTACAAAGACACATGGCCCATCCACGACTGTAACTGGCAAATGTCTCCAACAGCCAGAGATGGGACACCAGATGGGGAGGGCTCCGAATCACTACAGAGAATTCTTTCCCACGCGTCTGGCCGGTGGGTCTTGCCCACTTGCTCAGGGTCTAACTGATCGCTGTATTTGGGGTCGGGTAGGAATTTTCCCCCAGGTCAGATTGGCAGAAACTCTGGAGGTGTTTGCCTTCCTCTGCAGTGTGGGGCACAGGTCACTCGCTGGTTTGAACTAGAGTAATTGGTGGATTCTCTGTCATTTGAAGGCTTTAGATCAAGATTTAAAGACTTCAGTAACTCAGCCAGAGGTTCTGGGCCTACTACAGCAGCAGGTGAGTGAGGTTCTGTAGCCTGCAATGTGCAGGAAGTCAGACTAGATGATCATGATGATCCCTTCTGGTCTTAAAGTCTGAGTCTATGAGGTATTAAGGCCCTGATCTAGCAAAGAACTTCAATGCATAAAATGTCAACCCTTGTTTTCCTTCATTTGCCTGGAGGAGGAGAACACTTTCCTTGCTACAAAATACAGGGAAATGAACACTTGTTTTTCAAAAGAAAGACAACTAACCATGTCTTAATCTGCTGTTCTTTTTGCAGACTTCCAGAATGAATACAGCGAAATTGAGAGGATTCATGTAGCGCTGCAAAGAATGTGACGTTCATAAAAAGAGACAACAACAATCAAAACTGCTCAGGAAATGATTTTTTTCTGCATTTTTAAAAAAAAATTCAGGGGTGTTTTTTTTAGGTAGGAATCTGCAAATTTTCTTAGTTGCTAAAAACAAAAAAGCCAGTTTTGGGTTTTTTTCTGTGTTTCCAGGAAAATTAAAATGTTCCATGAAATGGACTTTATTTGCTAAAATTTCTATTTCATCAAGAAAATGTTTTGATGGAAACTTTTCTCCCTGCTCTGGTGCTGTCCTGTCCCTTGACATGTTCAGGGGGTTTCACTGTACTCTCTCCAAAGCCTCACTGTAAGGTTAATTTCAGCTTTGCAGCCAGAGCAATAAAAGCTAGCACCGCAAACTGTTGTGCGTCTATCAGCTCCATCTGTGTGTGTCTGTCTGTCTACAGAAATATAACACTTGACAACGAATGTGATGGGGTTCCTGGGATACAACCTGGACTCTGGGACTACTGAGCCTTTTGTTCCACCAACCCTATCCCTCTTACACTGTGATTCTATGTCAAGCCATAAGCCTCTGGCCGGTACTTCACTTATACGGGACATCCACAGGGAGGGACACACCCATGAATGCTTCTCCCAGCCACTCATGAACTGATGAGAGAGAGGCCCCAGTCAATTCCCCCAGCTCCCAGCCTTGCATCCCAGAACTGTACTGTCTTGCACTGGTCATTTTCCTCGATCTGCTGGCAATGCTCCTACTAATGCAGCCCAATATGCCGTTAGCCTTCTTGGCAACCAGGGCACACTGCTGACTCAGATCCAGCTTTTTATCCACTGTAACTCCCAGGTCCTTTTCTGCAGAACTGCTGCCTAGCCCGTTGGTCCCCAGTCTGTAGCTATGCATGGGATTCTTCCATCCTAAGTGGAGGACTCTGCACTTGTCCTTGTTGAACGGCATCAGATTTATTTTGGCCCAATCCTCCAATTTGTTTAGGTCCTTCTGTATCCTATCCCTACCTTCCAGGTTATCTATCACTCCCCCTAGCTTAGTGTCATCTGCAAACTTGCTGAGGGTGCAATCTACTCCATCCTCCAGATCATTAATGAGGATGTTGAACAAAACAAGCCCCAGGACTGACCCTGGGGCACTCCGCTTGTGACTGGCTGCCAGCTAGACATGGAGCCATTGATCACTACTCGTTGAGCCCTATGATCTAGCCAGTTCTCTATCCATTTTATAGTCCATTCATCCAACCCATACTTCTTTAACTTGCTGATAAGAATGCTGTGGGAGACAGTATCAAAAGCTTTGCTAAAGTCAAGGTACATCACGTCCACCGCTTTCCCATACATCCACAGAGCCAGTCACCTTTTCATAGAAGGCAATCAGGTTGGTCAGGCGTGACTTGCCCTTGGTGAATCCATGTTGACTTTTCCTGATCACCTTCCCTGATGGTTGTTGATGAGCCATTAACGCTGTCCGGCTACTCCATTGTTATACCTCAGAGGCTGTCTGTGGGTGTTCCTAACCTCCCAACGTATTTCAGTAGCACACACACAGCAAAACCTCACATACAGTGATGGCACACACGTTCCAACAGGATATTAATGTTCAACAGAGCGAGACGGTTTCGTACGATACCTCACAAGGCAGACGTGGTACAAAACAGACCAGAATGCTACCACAGTGGTGAATATGGGGGTTCCAGGGTGTTGCTCTGAGGTACGGAGTGCCACACACAGAAATGTATACCCCACATAGGGTTGCCAAGCAGACATTTCAGCAGGAGTGCCAGAACCTCCCCACCCTGCCTCTTCCCCTAACACCCCACCCCTGCCCCACCTCTTCGCTCCACGATTTGCCCCCTGTTCACGCCTCTTCCCCTCTGCCCCTGTCACTTTCTGCTTTTCCGCCTTCTGCTCAGGTCGGGAGGGGCTCTCACCTGCAGAGCCAGGACTGGGAGTGCAGCCACCCGATGCAGGCGGGAGGCAGCCCTGGCTGAGTAGGGGCTGGCGTGGGTGATGAGCTGGCACCTCCATGCCTCCCCCGCCCGCAGTAACTGGACTTGGGTGAAAACTGACAGCTGGCCACCCTATCCCAGGCGTGTCCAGTGTTCCCAGTGCCTAACAAGTAGATGGAAAAGTAAGGAAATAATGTGCTAAAAAAGGGGTTCAGTTCACCAAGAGTCACAGACGATCTGAAGAGAAACCGGAGTAACAGACAGGCAGATTGACTGACCTCTTGCAAGCAGGCAGGTAGAGAAACCGCTTAGCCTGCACTGAGGGTCTACAGGCAGTAGAGGGAGCCCCAGAACAACCAAAGGAGTGTGTAAGGTGTAAACACAGCTCCCAGCCGGGTGCTGTCGAGCACAGATAGTGCCATAACCAAAAAAATATCCCTGTGGAACAGGCGTCCAGGAAGTGTGAAGTCCAGCCGGAGAGCAGTGAACTGGCACCTTTTGCGGGCAGTGTTGCGAATCGTGGGCGAGGCACCGCCAACATCACGAGGAATTTGTAACCTGCAACACCATGCCAGGCAGGCAGTGAGTCTCCACCTTGCTGTCAGTGATGCGTCTGGAGGCGCATGGACAGCTGCCTCCCGCGTGACCTGTTGTCTCCAGCTGTGCCCGGAACTGCCACGTATGCCTCAAGTAATGCAGATGTGCAGGGACATTTTCTTCTACCTCATCCATAAGGAGAAGATTATGTCACGGAATCCATGACTTCTGGAGACCTCCGTGATGTTTTCTGCTTCAACCCTGCTGCAGCGGGGCCGGTCCTGTCAGCTGGGGGACCCCACATCTCCCAGCCGCTGGCCCCAGAGCTCCAAGCTGAAGTGGGTGGTGCAGGGACCTGGTGCTCCAAGCTGCCGTGGGCAGCGGGCAGCTCCCTGCCACTGGCCATGGAGCTCCAAGCCGCTGTGGGTGGCAGGGTGACCCAGAGCTCCCTACTGCTGGATCCCGCCCCGCTGCTCTGATCCCCC
>NW_027130191.1:0-13093 GCF_026122565.2 Emydura macquarii macquarii | reverse complement strand
GACACCGGCTCCTGTTAAACAAGGAAAGCCGAGTGTGTCCGCTAGTCACAGGATTCCAGGGGCTGGCGATTGAAGCAAGTCACCCACAGCACAAGAATCAGCAAAGTTGCCTTCCAAGGGTTACGCATGGGCTGGACACGTCAGACCCGCGCAGCGCCCTGGTCTCCCAGAGTGTGCTGAGTCACGGTGACCGAAGGGTTCCCACAACGATATTATGGGTGTGGTTTGAATACACAGAGGTGTTATCTTGAGGCAGTTACTGTGCCTGGGCTTTGCAGAGATTTGAGGGAATGGAAACTGGAATAGGCGCAGGGAAGGGCGGGTAGGGTGCTCAGGGGAATGGCCAGCTGATCTTACCAGAGAAGATGTGGCCATGGCTACCCTAGAGAGTTTACAGCAGTGCTGCTCCACCCACCCAGGTGCGCTGCTGTAAGCTCTTTAGTGTAGCCACTCTAAACCGATGTGAGAGCAAGATAGAGAGAGGTCGCCCATCCACTTAATTAATCCACCCCCAATGAGCAGCAGCAGCTATGTCAGTAGGAGAAGCGCCTCCTGTGCACTTAGTTTTGGGGGACTAGGCAATTGTTTCTGTTAGGAGAAGTTGATGAGGGCATGAGGTATGTCTTTGATGCACCCCTATTTATTTACAAAGAATATGCAGAATGTCCTGGTTCCCAGCTGGACTCAAACGGCAAGAGACATTGCTCTGCTCACTGGTCCAGGCCCCTTTTCAACCAGCACTTAGCCCTAATGTCTGCTCAGCTTTGTCTCAGGGACGCACTCCCAGGCAGGTGGTGCCCCTGCTGTTTCAAGTCTCTGGTTCCATAAAGGAGCTCAATTGCTTTGTATGCTTATCCTGACTGAAAGGCAGCTGTTACACCTCGGTGAAGCTGGTGGATGTAACCCATCCCATACCGGTACATTCTCCAGTGTCCAGCCACAGCAGGAAGAGCAGAGTGTGCCAGATTTTTAAAGTGCCCACCACCCCTCTTACCCATCTCTGGCCACAATTTGGCATATGCAAAACCTCCACATTGTCCCATGTAAATCATGCCGGTAGAGGATTGTTGGGTGCAAGTGTAGTGGCTGTTTTGAAAATATGACCCTCAGCTGTCCTTGCTTCCACTGAAAGGGACTCCCAAGTCTCTAGTGAGGAACTAGCTGGACTCTTAAATATTTTCTAAAAGGTCTGTCATTTATCCCTAAATTGCAGGGTAATCTCTCACGGCAATGACACTATCCTGTCCCTCCCAGTTCTCTATTCTGAAGCTGGCTTATTGACCCTTTTGTTAGAGGAATTGTGAGTAGAGAGAAGCCAGGCCATTTTACCTGAGGGTGTCAGAACTCAATACTGAATAAAATGGGTGTAGCTTCCACTGATAACTTCAGCAAACAAAAGGTTTTGCCTTGTGGCTGTTGTGCAGCAAACAGTGTGGGGTGAGTCCTGCAGAAGAGAAGAAGGAGGGGGGATTTGATAGCAGCCTTTAACTACCTGAAAGGGGGTTCCAGGGAGGATGGAACTAGGCTGTTCTCAGTGGTGGCAAATGACAGAAAAAGGAGCAACGGTCTCAAATTGCAGTGGGGGAGATCTAGTTTGGACATTAGGAAAATGTTTTTCCCTAGGAGGATGGTGGGGTTTTTTTTTCTTTTGGAGCACCTAAGCAAAGGGGCTCAAAAAACAAGTGTTGCTTGTTCTAAGCAGTAAGTTTTATTTATTTATTGATTTATTGAAGCAGTCTGACTAAGAAGTTCCCCCCAGTGCTGTCAGGCTGAGCGGGGAGCCATGTACTTGCCAGTACTTACTTCTTAAAGAGTAAGAGATTAAACTCTTAACAGGAATGTGGGTTCTTGACAGAAATGAAGAGCTGTGTGTTTTAGCTCCCACTGCTTTTCCTGACCCATTCTAATTTGACAATAGACTAATCACCCAACCTCATAATTTTGGCATGTTTGATTCAAACCACCTCTGCTAGCTCCCTGGCAATCCCCAAGACCAGTGGCCTGCCTTCTCTTTTCTCCCTTAGTCATGAGTGCTTACCTGGGCCTGTCCTTCTCCTGCTGTGCCTTAGAAACGCTGTGCTCCTCCAGTCTGGGAAACTGTCCCACACAATGCACACCCCGTTCAAACCAGCCGAAGGGTCTCGATGCTCCTCCTTTCAGCT
Source organism: Emydura macquarii macquarii (assembly GCF_026122565.2). Lineage (NCBI taxonomy): Eukaryota > Metazoa > Chordata > Testudines > Chelidae > Emydura > Emydura macquarii. The sequence continues at coordinate 10,931 of NW_027130191.1, read as the reverse complement.
GCAGAATTCTCATTCGCCCTCCCTTTACAAGTGCTTGCTTCAGACGTCTGACAGCTGTGAAACCCAACCACAAGTTCCTGCCCCTACTGGCCACCTGATATTGGCTGAGGAAGCAGCTTGGGCCAGGTTGTAAGCTCTGTCATTGATACTTTTCCTTCATGGGGGATACAATTGACAGCCAGTCTGGAAAGAACAGTAGAGATGGCTGTGGCCATTCTTTGGAATGGTGGACTCAAGACAAATCAGAGGGTCTCTAAGCCCGATTAAAACCTTCCCCGCAAGTAGAAGGATTATAAATGTAGACAGCATAGCAGGGACTTGCATCCAAAACAAACAAGGGGCGTTTCTAAAAGGGGACCCACTGCTTGGTGGTTAGTCCTAGTGTGGGCTGAGACCTCCTGAAGAGCCTATGGGGAGAGCAGCAGTAGGCAATCTATGCCCTCACATCATCCTGCTGGGTAAACAGAGGTTACATGAAGTATTTGTCTAGAGACTGGGGACCAGAGACAGCGGGTACATCCATGGATCTCTTTGCCTCAGGAAGCAAGGGTCAGCTATCGCAGGACTGCTCCAGACCCAGGAATGGAAGTTGTGAATGCTTCGCCCCCCCTTGCATTCACCTTACAGACTTCTTTTGGAAACGAGAAAATCAGGGGGGCCTGGATAACCAAATCCTTTCCCTCTGAAATGCTTCTTCCAGATAGTAAATTGTGGCTGCCATCTGGTGGTAAAGCTTCTGCTGCCGTACTGAGCCTGACGACAAGGAGAAAAGAGCAGCCACAGCACCCAGGGCCGCTATTCTCCCTGGCTGCATGAATGCGGTGGCCCCAGAAGTTAATGCGAACTTCCCACTGCTCCCTTGGTCCATAACTGCAGCAGTAGAGTTGTAATACTGTGTCCTTCATAGGCTTGCCGCAGCACTCTCAGCTCTTTACAAACATTACAAAATGATGTCACAGGACCTTCAGGACATATGGGTAAGTCGTAGCCCCATTTACAGGTATTCAGAGTCACACACAGAATAATCTCCATCCACAAATATTAAAGGAACTGGCCCATGGAATTACAAGCCCAATAGCAAGGCTTTGTCATGAATCTGTAAATGCAGGGGGTCGTAGTCTATGACTGAAGAATTGAGACTATAGCACCTATATTTAAGAAAGGAAAAAGTGATCCAGAAACCTACAGGCCCATTAGTTTGACCTCAATTGTATGCAAGGTCTTAGAACAAAATTTGAAAGGAGTAGTAGTTACAGACACAGAGGTAAATGGTAATTGGGATAAAATACAAGGTTTTACAATAGGTAGATAATGCCCATACCAACCAGATCTTTTTGTTCGTTTGTTGGGTTTTTTGTTTTTGTTTTTAGAAGATAACCAATTTTCTAGACAAAGGAAATACAAAAGATCTAATCTATCTGGGTTTCAGTAAAGCATTTGAAACAGTTCCACACTGGAAATTATTAGTTGCATTAGAGAAGATGCGGATTAAAATGAGAGCTGAAGAGGGGGTGGGTTAGGAATTGGTTAAAGAGAAACTACAACAGGTCATACGGAACAGTAACTGTCAGGCTGAAGGGAGGTTATCAAGGGAGATCCTCAAGGATCAGTCTTGAGACCAATCTTACTTAACATTTTCATTAGTGACCTTGGCACAAGAAGCGAGAGTGCAGGAATAAAATTTGCAGATGACACACAGTTGGGAGGTATTGCCAATACGGAGGAGGACTGGACTATCATGCAAGAAGATCTGGATGACCTTGAACGCTGAATAAAAATGGGATGAAATGTAATAGTGGACGGTCACATGCTTCAGTACTACCAACAAGAATTTTTGCTATAACGTGGGATGGTATCAGTTAGAAGCAACAGAGGAGGAGTAACATCTGCATGGATTGGTCGATCCCAGAATGACTATAGCTAACAATGTAGCGAGGCCATGAAAAAGGCAAAGACAATCCTAGGATGCAATAGGCACTGTATTTCCAGTACAGACAGGAAGTGCTAATATTATACAAGGCACTGGTGAGACATCATCTGGAATACTGTGTGCACTTTTAGAAAGATGAATTGAAATGGGAACAGGTGCAGAGAAGGGACAAGTAGGATAATCAGAGGAATGGAGAACCTGTCTTACAAAAGGAGACTTAAGGAGCTTGGCTTGTTTAGACTAACCAAATGAAGGCTGAGGGGAGATACGATTGCTCTCCCTAAATACATCAGAGGGATAAACACCAGGGAGGGAGAGGAGTTATTTAAGTTAAGGGCCTATGCTGCCACAAGAACAAATGGATACAAACTGGCCATTGATAAGTTTAGGCTTGAAATGACACAAAGATTTATAACTCTGAGGCCTGGCGTTCTGGAACAGCCTTCCAAAGGAATAATGGGGGCAAAAACCTAATTTGTGTTAAGACTGAGCTTGATAAGTTGATGGAGCGGCTGGTATGATGAGGTTGCCTACAATGGCATAACTGCTAATGGCAAATATCTCCCATGGCTGCAGCTGGGACACGAAGTGGGGAGGGCTCTGAGTTGTTACAGCGAATTACTTCCCAGATGTGTGGCTGGTGAGTCTCACCCACGTGCTCAGGACTAACTGATCACCATATTTTGAGTCAGGAAGGAACTTCCCCCAGGTCAGATTAGCAGAGGGCTTGGGGTCACTGCAGCAGGCCAGGTCAGTAGATGGTTTGAACCACAGTAAATAGTGGATTCTCTGTAACTTGAAGTCTGTACCTCAAGATTTGAGGACTGCAGTAACTCAGCCGGAAGTTATGGACCTCCTACACAAGAGGATGGGTGAGGTTCTAGGGCCTGCCATCTGCCAGGTCAGACTGGCTATTGAGGATGGTCTTCTCTGGCATTAAAGTCTGTGAGGTGGAGTCCTCCAACCCAGCAATATCAACCTCCCCCAAACGAGCCCAGGCTCTAGAGAGCACATGGTGCGGCTATGAGGCCTGAAGGGCACCCTCTGCCCCCCAGGATGAAGATGTGACATAAATACGCAGTTACAACAGGAAACAATCTTTATTGAGTGTCATTTTATACGTGAAGAGAGCTAGACTGTATGCCACCACGGACATCAGCGCAGCAAACAGCAACCACCACCTCATTGTAGGGAGCCAAGATTCCCATTTCGTCCCACTTGCTGATGCTCTTAGAGCCCAGAGGGTTAATTATTGCTACCTGCGTGGAGGAGGCATGGCTCTGACTCCACACTGAATCAAGGGGAGATGGGTGTAGCCATCTACCAGCAGAAGCTAGGGGAGGAGGCACACAGTGCCTCAGGGAAAACACCATGGGCAGCCCCGGCTGGGGAATCACACCACCATTACTCCTGCACAGCTTTGGCTTAGAGTTGGACTCCAGCAGCTTGTGCTCCATCACCACCCCCCAAGCAGCCTTCTTGGCCATTCCCTGCTCCTTGGACTCTAGTCCCAGAACGGCATTGCAGTGTGCAATGGCCCAGATGCAACAGCGCCCAGAGCACACAGCAACTGATTGTGGATCCTATTTCTGCTGGGCTTTGACTTGGCTGTCAGGAGGGATGGCCTTCCCCAGGTGCTGCCCCACACTCAGCCCATATTTCTCATCTTTCTGTTGGTCCTGGACCTCCTGTTTCAGCACAAAGCCCCCCACAAAGCTCAGATCAAAGTGGCTGTCTGGAACAAAACTGAGGGGTTTCTCTTCCCAAATAGTTGCCAGCCGCTTCTTCCAACCCTCCAGGATCTGGGAACGGACATCCTCAGGCGTGTGGGCAATGCTGTAGGCGATTTGGGGCTCCAAGACTTGGAAGCCACAGAAATGGAGCGTGCCACTCTAGAGTGAGAGACCACAGGAAAGCTCAGACTGCTACATCTCTTACTTGGGCAGAAGGGAACATGCCACCTTCAGCTCAAGGCTCTTTCAACTACTGGAGAAAAACCAAGGGTAACAGCACACAGACAGCCTCAGGGCTTCTGGTCTGCTACGAAAACCGAATTCTTCAAGTCATGTCTCAGGCCATGGGTTTAGTAGGGGTGATGTCCAACCCCTGGCACTGCAGGAATTTTGGTCCAGATTTCTACAGATTCCAAGACCAGAAGGGAGCCTTGTGATCGTAGAATCTGCCTTCACATGCAACACAGACCACAGGACGTCCCCCGCTAATTCCCAGAACATGTCTTAGAAAGTGATCCTATTCCAGAATTATTCAGTTCCTGGCTGAGGGACTTGGAGCACCTCTGATCTAAGAAGGGGGTATGATGTCACTGAGCACTTGTGTCAGAGACATTGACCATCAGAAGTGATAAGACTTCTCATGGCAGTGAACAGCCACGGGGCGTTCTATATACCAAGCCAGTGCCTGAATTCAACTTGACATCTCCCCAGCGTGCACAGAGTACCGCTTTCCACTCTTCTTTACAACCTGTTAGGATCCTTTGCTCTTTTCCAGAGAGAGGGCAAGGATCTCCCAACTGGAGTCTTTACTGAATGTCAGAGGTAGATTTCAAACCTAGACACTCAACTCCTTCCTATTCCCATGAACTCTACTGCATGAATTGCATGTGCAGGAGGAGGACTGCATGCTCTAAAACCTCTGTACAAAGAGTGCCATAGAAGTTACATCAAGTGCATTCCTAGGGGTCAGAGCAGGATTGTTTCCTACAGTATGTTACCTAGTGCTTTTAGTCTAGTTGTAGAAGTCCCAAGCAACACAACTTCCGCTCTCTCCCCCATGCATCTCCCAATAAAAGACTGGACTTTAACTTCATCCCATGTTCCCCTTTGTGGAAAATGCAACCTCCTTGGATGGTGCCACGAATGTTCTACTTTGACACAAGTTGCTTCCACAGCTGTAAACCCAATACCTGTATTGGCCAAAGCAAGATGTTGATGTCTCCATTGAGGCCTGTGGGGGTGTACTTGGAGCCAGCCCCGCCTGTGGTGAAGGAGAGCACAGCCTTCTTTTTCTGTGGAAGAAAAACTGCAATCACACCTCAAGTGGCAGCTGAAAGGGCTCAGGCTCCAAGAGCCAAGCTAAGCAAATGCAAGTGGGGGCAGCTGCACAGTGTGAATGGTAAATGCCAAGTAGCCACCACGTCTGTAAAATTCTATTTGCCTGCACTTTTATTACTGCTGAGAATCAGGGCTGGGAGGAACAGCAGCAATGTCCTTGGGGAAGAGGAGGAGAGGAGAGGGCTATGAGTGCAGACGTATGCTGGTCTAGAGTACCAAGAGCTAGACCAGCTGTCAGGAATTCCAGGGAGTTCTAGCTCTGACACGGTTTCCTCCTTGGAAAGCTACCTGAAAGGGTTGAGGAGGAGCACTTGTCCAGCATTGTGTGTCCAGCATTGCACATTTTCAATGCACTGCCCCATGCTACCCTCTCAGGGTAGAATTTGGCCCTCATGCCAACAGCACCATAGAATTCAGGCTCTGCTGAACCTAGGGGGGAGGACAGAAAATCCCACAACACGGGTAATTCTGGATTTATCTCCACTGCAGTTAGATTCTGCTTTGTTACGGAACCAACCCCCACACATGCCCTGTAATTCTTCCTTGACAGGCTCCCTCCTAGATCTTGCTGAATTGGAAGTACATGCTGACATCTGCATCTATCTCCATTGGGAGAGAAAGGGAGAGAGCATCAGTTCACACCACGTACATTCTGCCAAGTAATTGAGGGCTGTCTGCTCCACACTGCAGGTGAATTGGGGTCCAACCCAAGGAACAGACCCCTCAATGTTAGAATATGGCGTAAGTACCAATCCACACCCACCTACCTGAAAGGGACCCCTGTCGTACAGAGTGTCAAGGGAATAGGCAAATCCTCGTGTGAAAACACGTTCAAACCAGCCCTTCAGGATTGCAGGAACGCTGACCCAGTAGAGGGGGAACTGTAAGAAGGGAAAGAGAGTAGGGTTGCAGATCTCCATTTCCCAAGACCAGCACATTGCAACACTACAGCATAAAAACATAAGAAAAACAAAAACATAAGAATGGCCAGACGGGGTCAGACCAATGGTCCATCTAGCCCAGTATCCTGTCTTCCAACAGTGGACAATGTCAGATCCCTCAGCAGGAATGAGCAGAACAGGGCAGTTATCAAGTGATCTATCCCATCTTCCAGTCCCACCTTCTGGCAGTCACAGGTTTAGGGATAGCCAGAGCATGAGCTACATCCCTGACCAGCTTGGCTAATAGTCATTGATGGTTCTATGCTCAATAACATCTCTAATTCTTTTTTGAACCCTGTTATAGTCTTGGCCTTCAACATCCACAGGTTGAATGTGCATTGTGTGAAGAAATACTGCCTTTTGTTTTAAATCTGCTGCCTTATTCATTTCATTAGGTCACCCCATGTGTTTGTGTTATGAGGAGTAAATCGCACTTCCTTATTTACTTTCTCCAGATCAGTCATGATTTTATAGACCTCTATCATATCCCCCTTTGTCTCTTTTCCAAGTTAAAAAGTCCTGGTTTTATTGATCTCTCCTCAAATGGAAGCTACTCCATCCCCCTAACCATTTTTGTTGCCCTTCTCTGTATTTTTCCAATTCTAATGTATTTATTTATTTTTTAGATGGGGCGATCAGAACTGCACAAAGCATTCCAGATGGGGGCATACCATAGATTTATATAGTGGTATTAGGATATTTTCTGTCTTATTAGCTATCCCTTTCCTAATGGTTCCTAACATCCTGTTGGCTATTTTGGCTGCCACTGCACATTGAGTGGATGTTTTCAGAGAACTATCCATGACGACTCCAAGACTGCTTTCTTGTGTGGTAACAGCTCATTTAGACCCCATCAATTTGTATGTATAGTTGGGATTGTTTTCCAATGGGCTTTACTTTCCATTTATCAACACTGAATTTCTATCCCGACAGATTCTATGTTAACGGTTGATTCATTTAAGACTTACTATATTTGACTCATCAGTCAGTTTGTACCCTGGTATTACCAAGTCCCATTGATTATCATTGTTCTACCGAGTTTCAGTGACGCCTATTGTAATAAGATCCTCACTGAACACCAGGCACTCAAGTTCACCTATTGCAACTGAAATGTTGCCCTGGTGAGCTCCACAAGCTCGCGTTCAGTTCTGTTACCCACGCCAGAAGCTGATACACGTCTATGTGCTGGCCAGCTGATGCAGGAGGGACGGATCCTTCCCTTTACAAGGAAAGGATTGCCGCCCCCATTTTCCAGATTACGGTCAAGTAACTAGTCATGCTTCTCCTCCAATCCAGGACTTTCCCCTTTACTCTGATGGAGTGAGGGGGTACCTGGAATATCACCAGGTCTGCAGCTTCGAGCTTCTTCTGTTCTGCTACGATGTCGCTGCTCAGCCGACCTTCTTCCCCTGCCAAGGCCATCTCGGTGACATAGTTGAAGTTGCTGGGGTCTTTTGGCTTACCTGAGAGAGGAGACGGGTCAGTGCTAGAGAACAGTGATGGGAAATGCTGAACTTGAAGGAGAAGGAGAAGGGTCAGTACCAGTGATGTCACTCCGTGACGGAACACCGTTAAACTTCATCTTGTACAGGTCAGAAACAGTGACACTCCAGCCACTCTTCTGTAGTGCATCCACAGCAGCATCTTTCATGGCATAATTGAAGGAGGTCCTCTCCTCATGTGCCAACACAATCAGGGCTTTTCTTCCTGCAAAACAAACCAACAAGGAGCAGCTTTTCTAGGACTTGCCTTTAGGGTGGCCAAGAACGGATTCTTTAAAACAGGGGAGCTGACTCCTCCATGTGCTTTCAGGTAATAAACCCACAGGTGAGACTCATAGTATTGCCAAGTGTTGTGTGATTAGCATATGGGACTGCCCCTATTGTTCCTAAGAACTGCACACAGATCTTCACTGGTGCAATAGCCGCTTCAGCAATTAGCGAGGGGAGTGCTACACATATGCCTCCCTCCATACAGCTCAGGAGATGTGCTCCTCGTACACTGTAGGACTCCAGACTCAGTAACAAATTTGAATCGAGCCAGGAGGTTTTGGGGCAAAGGGGAGGATAATCAAAGTATATCCCATAGAACCCTGTCTAGCAAAACTTCAGACATCAGCCTAGCTTGTCACCACCTCTCCTGGTCAGCCAGGGCTTAAGTGAGGGATCAAGGTGTCCTCACAGGGCAGTTCAATGATACCGGACCCTTGGCTCAAACCTCATTTTACAGTCTGTAAATATGAAATTTATTTGCATTACTGTGGCCTCTAGGAGCCCCAGTCATGGACCAGGCAGGAGCCCAATGTGCTGGGCACTGCACTAGTGGAGTGAAAACTATGGTCCTTGTGCTAAAGAGCTTACCATCCAAGACAAGAAACAGATCTAGGCAGGGGAGTATGAGCAATCAGTGAGATTACATTGGTTGGCACAACAGGCGGTGGTTTCCGCACACCGGCAGCCTAACTTTGTGATTTTTCATGTGCATCACAGAAAAGGTGAAGTGTAAATGTGGGTTTCAAAAGAGGATGAGTGTAGTGGATGTGCCTGGGAGCACCTCCCACATGCAAGTCAGCCTGTGAGAGCATGTAGGTGCTGCTTTGAACATTGAACTGGGCATTGGAGGCTGGCACCATTGGACTGATCAGAGGAAGAAGTGAAGACAAGTAGCTTGATAAGGAGGGAACCAGTGGAGGTACAAAAAGAGAGGATACCAAGGAGGATTCACAGATTCCAAGGCTGAAGGGATCATTGTGATCATCTAGTCTGACCTCCTGTATAGCACAGGCCATGGGACTTCCCCAAAATAATTCCTACAGCCCATCTTTTCAAAAAATGTCCAATCTCGATTTAAAAAAAAACAAAACTGTCAATTATGGAGAATCCACCATGACCCTTGAACTCCAAGGCTAGTTATTCTTATTGTTAAAAATGTATACTTTATTTCCTGTCTGAAAGTGTCTAGCCTCAGCTTCCAGCCACTGGATTGTTAAGACCTCTCTCTGCTGGACTGAAGAGCCCATTATTCAATATTTTTCAACATGTGGGGCCTACAGATGAATCAAGTGAGCCCGTAATCTTCTCTTTATTAATGTAAATAGATTGAGCTCCTTGAGTCTAGCACTATAGGCACGTTTTCTAATCCTTTAATCTTTCTCATGGGTCTTCTCTGAACCCTCTTCGATTGATCAACATCCTTCTTGAATTGTGGGCATCACAACTAGACACAGGATTCCAGTAGGAATCACACCAGTGCCAAATACAGAGTTAAAATAACCTGTCTACACCTACGAGAGTCCCATGTAAGCATCCCAGGATCACATTAATCCTTTTGGCCACAGCATTACACTGGGAGCAAGTGTTCAGCTGATCATCTACCATGATTCCCAAATCTTTTTCAGAGTCACTGCTTCCCAAGATAGTCTCTCTCCCTTCCTGTAAGTATAGCCTCCATTCTCTGTTCTTAGATGTATATATTTAGCCATATCACAACATATATTGTTTGCTTGTGCCTGGCTTATCAAGCGATTCAAATCGCTCTGTCAGAGACCTGTCTTCGTTATTTATCACTCCCCCAATTTTGGGTCATCTGCAAACTTTAAGTGACTGATTTTATGTTTTCTTCCAGGTCATTAATAAAAACGTTAAACAACGTAGCCAAGAACCAGTTGAGGCCCTGATTATCCAGCACCAGCCACTGTGTACCCACGTCTGATGCAGGCGCACCAAGACAATTCCTGGACGCCCAACTCACCAAAGGGGAGAGCACAGGGGCAGTCCAAGGACAGGCTCAAGAGGAACATGAGGAGCGGTGGCCTTGGCACCACGCCTGGCAGACAGGAGCCCAAGAGCAGGAGAGCGGGTGAAGACTGGTCGGAGAAGAACGGCCACTGCTGAGGGAACCGGCCTGGCCCTGGGCACGGAGAGGAAAGGCCAGACCACGGCCCTGGAGCAAGGGTGGCACCGCGGTCACGAGCTGCCCGTCACCGGCTCCAGCCGCGGAGTGAAGGAGGGGTTACCTGCCCCACCACCGCGAGCGGTGCTGCCCGCCCACCGGGGCCGGGGCCGGGTCCGAGCTGCGCCCGCTGCCGGCTTACGGGACAGTGCCTCGGCCGTGTGAGCGAGCCGGGCTGGCCGTGCTGCCGGCGGCAGACGAGGGCCGCGGGCTGCCCACAGCGCTGCGCTTCACGAGCGGCGCCGGGCGCAGCACAAGCCCGGGAAAGCTGAGGGGCGGCCGCTGAGGGAGCGCGCGGCGGGGCTGCGCGTTACCAGGGCAACGCAGCCTCCCGCGCGCACAGGCCGGGTCCGCGACGGGCCTGCGGTGCGCTGCGGTTCGGTGCTGTTCAGCCCGGCCCGCCGGGTCGCTGCGCGCGTAGGGGGCCCCGCGCCGAACCGCCCTGCCCGCCGCGCGGCCGGGACACGCGGAGGCCGAAGGAGGGGCTCCGGAGCGGCCGTTTACACGGGGCTGCGCCGCCAGGATCCGGATCCCCGCGCGCGCCCTCACTCACCAGCCATGGCAGCGGAGGGGCCGATTCCGTCCGGACTCGGGGCGGCCCCGCCCTGCCCAGCAGCATTTATAGCGGCCCCAGCCCGGCCCCGCGGCCGGCCCATGCGGGGCGGGGCGCCCGGGGCAGGCGGGGTCTTGGCGGGCGATTGGACGCGGCTCTTCTACCGGCCGGGCCGGGCCGGGCCCCTTCTCCCCTTCCCCCGGGGCCGCCCTCCCGCGCCTGGGCCGGCCCCTCCCAGCTCCCCTTCCCGGGGCGCCCAGACCTGGAGCACCCCCCAGGCCAAGCCGACGGTTAGTGACGGGGCCGGTTATGGGAGGGCTGGGAACACCCCGAGCTCGGCGGCCCCCCGGCAGTGGCACCTGGGAGCGGCGGGGGAGCAGTTCAGGTCCCCGAAGTGAGGCAGTGGGCTGGAGAATCAGCACTGGTTCTGGTTCTGTGTGTTTGCCTTCTGGACACAGGCAGGCTCTGCTCTGGTGTTCGAGCTG
>NW_027130190.1:0-13338 GCF_026122565.2 Emydura macquarii macquarii | reverse complement strand
CTAGGTGGAAGTTGTAGGAGAGTAAAGAGTTAAAAACTGGGACAAGTAATCAGGCCTAAGCTACAGGGAATGGATTTGTGGCACAGGCAAACCTTGTTTTTGTTACCTGGTGAAATTTTAGTTAGTGTCTGTTATCTCTCTTCTTCTCCTTCCTTCCTGGCCATCTGTGCAGGGGAGAAGTCTATCACTATTTCTGTGGAAGGTCTTTTTGGTGGGAAAAGTATTATCTTCCTTCTCCCCCTGTATGCTTTTTTTTTTATTTTTAAAAAATGTTAGTAAGTTTCATGCAATGTGCCTGCGCTCTGTGCAATAATCCTGTAAACAACCAACAGGGGCGGGTATAATTATATTCATTATGTAGTTGTTAATATTCATTTCATAGGTGTCAAGGTAACCAAATAAGGGTCTATGGGGAGTTGCTGGAAATGTATACATTTACATACTATTATGGATAAAAAAATTGTAAAGTAACCCTCGTTGCTCACTCCCAGCATGGAGGTGGAACAAGCAGGCAATAAAGGGTTCTGTCTCCCCCAATCCACCCCCAGGACAACCTGTTTGATTATTTCTAACAGAAGGGGATTTAGACAGATCACCCACACCTTAAGTCCCCGGGACACTGCTGCAGTGGTGTAGAGTGCTCTTCATGAAAACAAGAATCAAGTGAGAAATCTTCCTATAACTGATACATAGCTAGTTTGGGGGAGGGCAAGATTTACTATCTTACAATACACCATTTTTCAGAGCCAAGGCTGTTGTGCGTTCTCCAGAGAGAAAAACATTGCAAATGAAGAGACTTTATATTGAGACGCAACATCAGTAGAGCTGGTAAGTTAAATCTATTGGCCAGATACAGCTGGGGCTGGAACAGAAAGAAACTGTATGGTGAAATAACTCTGCCTTATTTGAAAATCCCTCCTGCCATTGCAAAGGTTTGCCTTTCTGAGAAGTCACCAAACCTTTACCGGTAGAATGGTAAGGCTTACCCCTTTTGCTTAATATACTGTAACGTCTAGGAGGAACAAAAGGAAATAGCATTGATTTGCTTTGTGCAATTAATAGAGCCAACTGATTTTTTTAATCATCAAATGTGTGGACAAAAATAAAAATATTTTAGTTTTCATCAAAAATGTAAATGTGTTGGCGATTGTCATCCAAAAAAGAACATTTTCTGATTAACTAAAAATATGCATTTTAAATCAAAAAATTTCTTTGACAGCGTTAGTAGCCTTGTGGGTGGGGGGGGAAGCAGAAGATGTCATATATCTTGATGTAAGTAAGGCTTTTGACACAGTTCATCATGACATGCTGATAAGCAAACTACATAAATGTGGTCTAGATGAAATTATAATAAGTTGGGTAAACAACTGGTTGCAAGACTATACCCTAAGAGTAGTTATCAATGGTTCTTTGTCAAACAGGAGGACATATATAGTGGGGTCCTGAAGGGGTCAGTCCCAGGTCCAGTAGCAAGCAAAATTTTCATTAATGACTTGGATAATGGAGTAGAAAGCATTCCTATAAAATTTGCAGATGACACCCAGCTGAGAAGGGTAGCAAGCCCTTTGGAGGACAAGGATTAAAATTCAAAACGACTGTGACAAACAAGAGCATTGGTCCAGACTCAGCAAGATGAAATTCAAGAAAGACAAGTGCAAACCCCTAACGTAGGAAGCAATAACCAACTGCACAACTACAAAATTGGGGATAATTGCCTTGGTGGTAATACTGCTGAAAGGGAGCTGGGGTTTACAGCAGATCTCAAATTGAATCTGAGTCAAGAATGAGATGCAGGAAGTAAAAGGCTAATATTAATCTGGGGTATATAAACAGGAGAGTGGTATGTTAGATACAGTAGGTAATTGTCCCACTCTGCTTGTCAATGGTGAGGCTCCAGCTGGAGTACTGTGTCCAGTTCTGGGTGCCAGGCTTTAGGGTAGATGTGGACAAATGGGAGAGAGTCCAGAGGACAGCAACAAAAATGATAAAAGGTTTAGAAGACTTGACCTATGAAGAAAGGTTAAAAAACCTGGGCATGTTTAGTCTTGAGATAAGAAAACTGAGGGGGGGACTTCCTAACCGTCTTCAAATATGTTAAGGGCTGCCATAAAGAGGAGAGTGATCAATTGTTCTGCATGTCCCCTGAAGATCTGAGAAAAAGTAAGGTGCTTAATTTGTTGCAAGGGAGATTTAGGTTAGATATTAGGAAAAGCGTTCTAATTCTAAGGGCAGTTAAATGGTGGAATAGATTTCCGAAGGAAATTGTGGCATCCCCATAACTGGCTTTTCAAAATGTATTGGATAGACAGCTGTCAGGGGTGGTCTAGGTATATGTGTCCCTGCCACATCACAGGGGATGGACTTGCTGACTTCTTGTGGTCCTCCCTGACCCTATATTGCTATGATTCAGTAACTAGGAACTGAATTTTCCTGTTTATGAAAAACCCAACAGTATTTCATGGAAGTCTTTATTGTGCTAAAGTCTCCATTTCATCATCAAAACTGTTTAAATGGAAATGTTCCAAGGATCTCTAATAAATTAACCTCTTGAATTCCTGGTTCAATAATTTAGCTGAGGCAACTAGAGAAGAATAGGTATGTCAGCAGCAGCAGGCTTGTGGGTGTGGGTTCTGTCCAGCTCTGCGCAGTTAGCAGTTTAGCAGACTTTGATAGTAGGAACCCATATTGTTTAGTTCTCCGGCCTGGCACGTCGTTGTAATGTTGTTCTGGCTGCCCAGTGCCTCTCTCCTTGGTTATTTCTTTCCTCTTGTTCCTAATCTCTTGGCCACAACATCCTTTTTCATTGTTTTATCAACACATCTTATCTTGTACTAGATTGGGATCTGTCTGTACTAGCTAAAATACATTGACATAAATATCTAATGCCTAATACACTAGCAACATCTTTGCCAAGAAGCTCAGAGCAAGGTTCCTCTAGCCCAGTACCCTGTCTTTTGACAGTAGCCAGTTCAAGGAGCTTCAGAGAATGAACAGAAAAATACAATTTCAAATGATCCATCCCCTGTTGTCCCATCCCAGCTTCTGGCAGGTGGAGGTTTTGGGATGTATCTATGTGAGATCTGGGCAGAGGGCACAGAAGAGGCCATCTGAACTCTTTTGTTCTATGCCCAGTTGTGTCTCTGATTTGGACAGATCACTTCAAATCCTTGACTCAGTTTCCCCTCTTGTACAATAGGAGTAGTGATACTTGCTTAGTCAACCATTCACACCACTATGCCTTAGATCAGACCTCTAGCGCGCAGGTGTGCCATGTGGCTGAATAGCCATTCTCTACACATTGCAGGTGTAAAGAATTACACAAGTGCTGAGTATTATTATCTGTATGAGAATGAATTGAAATTAAACTCCAGAGAATAGACATAGCAGCTGGGATTTTCAAAGACGCATATGGGCGTTAATCACCCAACTTCCACTGAATGTTACTAACAGCTGGTACCTGATGCCTTTAGACCCCTTTGAAAAAAACGAGCTACAACGGTGATTATCCATTTATTCTTCATGCCATAAACTGACATCTTTCTCAGTTCAGAGACCCATGGCCTTTGTAGAACGTGGCAAAAGTACATTCATTAGTGGGTGGGTAATAGGTGTTCAAGGCCCAGTACAATTTGAGTTGCTTGACCACTGTCCTACAGGCCTTGCATAGCTTCGGTTGCTTGCTTGGCTAGTCTGACCCCTGTAGCATGACATCTTCTAGTTGGTAGAGATGAATAGGGCTACTGAATAACCTTGCAAATGTCTCTGTTTCTGCATACCCCAGCACATAACAAGACGAAATACACAACATGTCTGCTTTCAGCTGCACATAGATAAGGGTGATGGGAACAACAAATTATCCTTGAACGTCTGGGGTACACTGTTTCATTGCCAAGGGGCATATTTTTACATCGCTCCTCCTATCACCAGATGTTGTTTTGACAACCCCAATTATCATGGTGAGAATGGAATGTAGTTAAGGGTGAAAACCCAGTGTAAGTAATTAGCATATATGATAATGAGTAGAGAAGTAATTAGGTGAAAGTTGTTTATGGAAGGGTACAAGAAGTCACCATTTAGACAAAGGGGGGTGCTCCATTAACACCTGACTCCACGGGAGGTGCTGACAGTAGGACCAGAGGCCATTGGCTCTCTAGCGGGGCCCTGAAGAAAGCCGTTCCTGTATACAGCCTTCTGAGTGACTGCTTAGCTCTCCAGGCATAGTGAGTATGATATATTGGAGTTAATTTTAGGTTTTGTATTCAACTAGTATATCTACAGAAAACCTCACACATTAAACCTTATTGATCTGCAAATCGGCCGTCCCGTGTCTCACTGGTATCCGCGCTGATCACCAAGTGTCCAGTATCAAGAATAGGTTGTTAATTGTTTGGCATTGGACGGTTGTTGGAACACTATTCTGCTTGGAATTTGGAAAGGGCAATATTTCTAAGTATAAGCAAGGGATCCCAGGCTGCTCAGCTTGGATTAGCCCTACAGGACCAATAGGATATATAGAGCCGCATATTGCAGCACCTTTTGAAACTTAGGACTTAAACTCATTTTGTTTATCTGCTTTAACCTTGTGAATAATGCTCTTATTGCTTTTTCCTAATTAATACATCTATAGTTAGTTTATTATAGTACTGGTTAAAAGTGTTGTGAGAGATCTAAGGTACAATTGACCTGGAGTAAATGACTGGTTTTTGGGACTGGGAGTTGCCTGAATATTGTTGTGATTTTTGGTGGAAGGGACCATCTATCACAAATGCAGGGTTGCTAGGATGCAAGATAGACCGGAGTGCTCAAGGGAACCATCTGTGACTCCATGTTCAGGCTGTCATATAGTGCTTGAGGAGTTCACACTTGATACTTGGTTGGCAACATCTCCGTATAAAACACACAACCAATTTGAGGTTTGTGCCCTGGTTGGTAACAATCTGCCCTGAGGTTGGCACTCAGATTAGTGAGCCATTACAGACAGCAGGTCACCTACATCCCAAAGAAGTGCCCTAACCACCAGGCTAGAGAACTAATTGTTTTTTCAGATTTTCATTTTGATCAGAAATTCCATGCTGGAGCTGAGAAACCAGCCTGATGAAATTTTCAGCTAAACCCCGATATGTTTCCATGAAATATTTCAGTTTTAACAAAATGGAACTTTTCAAGGGGAAACAGTTTGGTAAAAATTTTGTTTTTTTGACCAAAGTAACCTAAGTCCCACAGAAGGTCAGAAGAGTCCAGGTGAGTTAGGACTAGAAATCTGGTCAACTTTCAATGGGATTTGTGCAAAAAAATCCTGAGCAGAAAGCAAATTATTGTCAAGGTGAGGCATGAAGAGAGTGAGACAAATGCTGAGGCTTTCTCAGCGGTGGGTGAAGTGGAGTTGATGGGCTAGATCACCAAGACAGGAAAGACACCATAGGGTCAGCTACCCCAGTGCATCCTCATGGGCCTTAGAAGAATGATGAGTGGAGATCCCATCTCTACTGTTCCAGAGGGGTAGCCGTGTTAGTCTGTATACAGCAAAAACAAGGAGAGTTCTGTGGCACTCTAAAGACTAACAAATTTAATTTTAGCAGGCATAAGCTTTCGTGAGGCTCAGCTCACTTCGTCAGATGCAGAGGTACATATGAGAAATTTTGTAAATGGTAAATTGCTTTGCTCACCCATTCTCACCTCCTACTCAATGACTGTCATTAGACCTCAAGTACCCAGCTTTCATCCACCTCCCCCGTTGTTCTCTTTGCACTTGTATATGTATATGATGATCCTATGTTTCTCATTTTTACCTCTGCATCTGACGAAGTGAGCTGAACCTCACGAAAGCTTATGCCTGCAAAAATTAAATTTGTTAGTCTTTAGAGTGCCACAGAACTCTCCTTGTTTTTTCATCTCTACTGTGGAGGTGGAAAGATGCATAAGGCAGGACAGTGTTGAGTAGCACCCATTTTCCCTTCTTTTCTCATAGCTTTAGTATGGGGTCTGCACTTCCCACATCCAAATGTGCGTTCAGCATCCTTAAATGCCTTATGACCTCTTGTATCTTGATAGATGGATGCCATGGCATGGGACAGAAATAAGAAACCAATCCAGAATGCAGGAATTCATTCTCCTGGGCTTTCCCGGAACTTGGTTTTTCCGAATGTCCCTTACTCTGGTGTTTACTGTGATGTACATTCTGACGATCGTAGGGAACGTGTCCATCATAGTCCTAGTGAGGATCCACCCACATCTGCGCACTCCCATGTACTTCTTCCTCTGCAATCTCTCCTTCCTGGAGATCTGGTACACCACAGCATGTGTCCCCAAAGCTATTGGTGTCATCCTGGGCACGAGCAAAACCATCTCTTCCACTGTCTGTCTCCTTCAATTGTTTGTTCTCCTCTCCTTGGGTTCCACAGAATGTTTCCTCCTGGTTGTCATGACCTCTGACCGCTACCTGGCCATATGCCACCCATTGCGCTACAGCTCCGTCATGAACGGCACCTTCTCTGCTCAGCTGGCCTTCCTCTCTTGGCTATGTGGGTTTCTGGCTATCTCTGTGTTGGCAGCTCTAATGTCCAGGTTGTCTTTCTGTGTCCCTAACATCATCAATCATTTCCTTTGTGACATTGATTCCTAGACAGCTCTTTCCTGCACTGACACGCACCTCGTCGAGCTAGCAACATTAATTGTCTCGATTGCTGTTGTTGTGGTCTCATGAGCGATAATGCTGGTCTCCTATACTTACATCATCTCCACCATCGTGAGAATCCCATCTGCTCAAGGATGGCAAAAGGCCTTTTCCACTTGCTTTACCCATCTCACCATTGTGACTATCTGGTACAGCTCCGCCATTTTTCTTTTTATCAAGCCTTCTGCAAAGGATACTTTAGATTTGAAGAAAACAGTCAACATCTTTAACACTATTGTAACTCCTCTACTAAACCATTTCATTTACATTTTAAGAAACAAAGAGGTGAAAAAAGCCTTGGGAAAGGCATTGAGTAGGATATGAAATGCTTTACAAACGCCCTGGATTTAGTAGAATTGTAATCAAAAGGACCAAAATTTTAAATAAATGTCTGAAGGTCATTGATATAGTTGAATATGAGACAAAAGGATTGGCAGTGATTTTCAAGGATAGCCTTTTCTTTTGCAATGACAGTTGGACACCTACATCCTACCCTAAGCCCTATCACAAACTGCTATTCACTCACAGATTAGCTCAAGTGGAAGGAGGCAATTTGTTTTATGCTGAAGATTCCAAGGTGTTAGCTTTGAATGCCACTTAGCAGGATCTCTGTGTATGAGCCCATTGTTCCCAACCCCCTTTGGATGTTGGATCTAAATTCATGATTTTCTGTTTCTGCCATTTTCAAAGCTGCCTGTGGTAATTAGTTGCCGAAAACATATTGAATTTCAATAGAATTTAGATTTCTAACTTCCTTAGCTCTTTTGAAATTCCTTCTTCAATACTTGGGATCCCCGTTTGTGTTTACTGTATAAACTTTGTTTTCCAGTAGTGGACTCTTGCATGATGTCATGGAACTTCAAGGAAGAAGGCCATACTAGTTAAGAAAATTGACCTTGTTTACGGGGGAAGTGAAGGCAGCTATAAAAAATGGCAAGTGAAAGAAAGGGGAAGTTGGTAGCAATGAGTATAAATCAAAAGTTAGGGATTTTAGAAAATTGATAAGGGAAGAAAAGGGACACAATGAGAAATCTATGGCCAGCAGAGTTAAGGAAACTAATAGTTTTTTTTTGTTTGTTTGTGTGTTCATTTAAATACATTTGAAAGGATTCTGACAATGGTATTGTCTCTTTATAGATAGAAATGGTATAATTATCATAAAATATTGCAGAAAATGCAGAAATGTTCAATAAATATTTCTGTTCTGTGTTTGGGGAAAAACAGATTATATAGTCTTATCATATGGTGATGATAACACTCTTTCCCTTTCAGTAATATTTCAGGAGGATGCTAAATTGCAGATCCTGATAACTTGCATCAAAGGGTTTTAAAAGAGCTGGCTGAGGACTCATAATATTTATTTTCAGTAAGTCTAGGGGCCCTGGGTGGTTTCTAGAAGATTGGAAGAAAGCTCCTGTTGTGCCAAATTTAAAAAGGGTAAATGGGACATACTGGGTAATTATAGACCAATCAACATGACTGATCTCAGGCAAGACGATGAAGTAGTTGGTATGGGACTCAATTAATAATGACTTAAAGGAGGGTAATGTAATTAATGCTAATTAGCATGGTTTTATGGCAAATAGATCCTGCCAAACTAATTTAATTTTTTGTGTGTGTGTTTGATGAGATTCCATGTTTGGTTAGCAAAGTAATATTGTCGATGTAATATACTTTGATTTTTCTAAAGCGCTTGACTTCATACTGCAAGACACTTTGATTAAAACAAACTAGAATAATGTAAACTTAACATGGCTCACAAATGGACTGAAAATTGGCTAACTGAGAGGTATCAAAGTGTAACTGTAAATGGGGAATTGACAGGTACTGGGTGTGTTTCTTGTGAGGTCCCCACGGCAATCACTTCTTACCCCAACTTTATTTAACGTTTTTATTAGTGACTTGGAAGAAAACAGAAAATCATCACTTGTAAAGTATATAGAAGACTGAAAAGTCAGGGGACTGGTCAATGAAAAGAAGATGTGCTGAAAAAGCCTTCAACAGACTGGAGTGGGAATAGCTCAGACAGATATTCGTAAGATTTGGTTTTGGAAATCAGTTTTCTAAGAGCATATTAGTCCTGAATATTCAACTTGCAGCATATGATTTGGGTAATGGTCATCGATCCCCACTTGAGCCATTTGCAATAAATGTGAAATATAGCCCCCTGATAAAGGAAATCAAAGCTTCTTCTAGCATACAATACAAAATAGCTTTGTATGCTGCCAATGTCTTCTTATAATTGGAAGATCCAGAAGCCTTGTTAAAACTGACTTTGGAAATTGGACGGGTATCAGGCTTCCAAATAAACTCTGATAAATCTGAAATTTTAGTAATTAATATTCCTGAAAGGGTCAAAACAAACTGTTTTCAGCTGCTTAAATTGAAATGGCTAAAGTAGTCTTTAAAAAATTGAGGAATTAACCTTGTGGAGAAAGGTCTTCCAGTGTGTACATCAGTTCATCTAGATATTTGCCTGATTTTACAGCAGGCTACATAAAAAGCATTAGCAAAGTCAGGAAAAACTAAAATTTCATGCAGACAATGACTTATTTATACTTCTCTATATACTGTACACTGAAATGTAAAAATCATAAAATCATAGAAGATGAGGGTTGGAAGGGACCTCATCTAGTCCAGCCCCCTTATCAAAGCAGGGCCAACCCCAACTAAATCATCCCAGACAGGGCTTAGTCAAGCCGGGCTTTAAAAACCTCAAAGGATGGAGATTCCATCACCTCCCTAAGTAACCCATTCCAGTGCTTCACCACCCTCTGAGTGAAAAACATTTTCCTAATATTCAACCTAGACCTCCTGCACTGCAACTTGAAACCATTGCTCCTAGTTCTGTCATCTGCCACCACTGAGAACAGCCTAGCTCCATCCCATTTGGAACCTCCCTTCAAGTAGTTCAAGGCTGCTGTCAAATCCCCCCTCATTCTTCTCTTCTGCAGACTAAATAAGCCCATTTCCCTCAGCCTCACCTCATAAAGCGTGTGCTACAGCCCCCTAATCATTTTCGTTGCCCTCTGCTGAACTCTCTCCAATTTGTCCACATCCTTCTTGTAGTGCGGGGCCCAAAGCTGGACAGAATACTCCAGAGTATTGTCTAATATTTATATTCCGATCAATTTATTTCATAATTATATGGTAAAAATGAGAGAAAGTAAGCAATTTTTCAGTAATAATGTGCTGTTACACTTTTGTGTTTTTATGTCTGTTTTTGTAAGAAAGTCATTTTTAAATGACATGAATCTTGGGGGATATGCGAGAGAAATCAGACTCCTGAAAGGGGTACAGTAGTCTGGAAATATTAAGAGCCACTGGACTAGATGACCATGGTGTTCCCTTTTAACCCTATGATTCTGAGAGGAGGAAGACTCTCAAGACGGAATCTTGCGCCAATATATTTGGTGTAGATGAATAATCTTCTTTGAATATTAAACTGATTCTGAATAAATAATAGGTAATGTATAATGTTAGTAAGTTAATGTTTTATTGAAACTTTGCCTTAATAAAATGTTCCAAAAAATATTAATAGTATTCACACATGGAAAGGTTCCCTTGTTCACAAGATAGTTTCTGATCTCTTGAAACAGGTATGTAGACATATTGCTGCTGTTCATTCGAGCCAGTCAAATGCTGAACCTCCAGAACACCTGAGACAATCACTGTTCTCTGATTTCAGTCACTTGCGTCACCTCACAAGATATTGCTCTTCTTTAGGCAAGTGATGACTTTGCTTCCAACCTTTCTCAGGGCCCCTTGGATCTCCTTGTTCCTCAGGCTGTAGATGAGGGGTTGAACATGGGCGAGATGACTGTATAGAGCAGGGAGCAGGCCTTGTTTAAAGCTGGTGACTGATTTCCTACAGGGACTCCATAAACAATAATGATGGTCCCATAGAAAATAGAAACAACCAGGAGGTGGGAGGAGCAGGTGGAGAAGGCTTTTTGCTTCCCAGTGGTGGAAGGGATCCTTTGGATGGTCAAGATGATCCTATAGTAGGAAGTCAAGGTTAGTAGAAAGGAGACCAGGGTCACACAGGCAGACACTATGAAAGACAGAAATTCAACCAGGTGGGTGTCAGTACAAGAAAGTTTTAACAGAGGCATGAAATAAAAAAAAAAAAATTGGCCAACCTCCTTGGAAGTACAGAAAGGCAACGTGAATGTCAATATGAGCATTACTATATGAGTCAGGAAGCCAGCTACCCAACAGCCAGCTGCCAGCTGAAGGCACACCTTAAAGGTCATCACAGATGCATAAGACAACGGATTGCATATCGCTAAACAACGATCGTAGGACATGATGGATAAAATGAGACACTCTGTGACTGCCAAAGATCCAGAAATATACAACTGGGCTACACGGTCCATGAATAAAATCACTTCCCGCACTGTAAGGAGACTTCTTAGCATCTTGGGGACACTAGTGGTGGTGTAACAGATTTCCAGGAAGGATAAGTTCCCCAGGAAGAAGTACATGGGGGTATGTAGATTGTGATCAGCTGCTACCACCAGAACAATTAAGATATTGCCAGCCATGGTTACGGTGTCAATGAATAAAAATGTCACAAACAGTAAGGGCTGTATTTCATGTAAGTCTCCAAAACCCAGAAGAATAAATTTAGTGATGGCTGTTTGATTTTCTTTGTCAATTGTGCCCATATGCTCCATCTAAAGAAAAGGAAATGTACACAAAGGCAAATTCAGTGATTCATAGATTTCAAGGTCAGAAGAGACCACTGTGATTATCTAGTTTGTCCTCCTGTCACAGGCCAGAGAACTTCACTGAAATAATTGCTTTTGAAATAGAGCATATGCCTCATAATGTTACTATTCAGTGGAACCTAGTCAACTATAATCCTTTTAAAGGAAATACAGGTGACAAGAATATGCTTCATCCAAACCAATCCCTCCCTAACCCCAGAAATAACAAGAATGAAAAAGTAGGAATCTCAACACACCCAATACAGCACACCCAATAGCATCAGAAAAGCTGTGGGAAGTTTAGTAGGATTATTTGCCTACTTCTATAGGTCTTCAGAAGAGACCCAGACAAAAGAAAGAAAGAAAGAAAGAAAGAAAGAAAGATTCTCGTCAAATGTTTATTATGAAAATTATTTTTAACATTATATTGGGTTTTCAACTAAACAAAATGTGTTGCAGAAAGTGTCTTCTTTCCACAAAACAGAAGAGGACTTTTCATTAGAAAAGCAAAAACCTGAAAACTGACATTTTTCGTCCATCAACTGAAAAATTTCACCCACTAATCCATGTATTTATTTTGCTTTGTGGATGTTTTGAGCCAAACATTTTTCAGTTTTCAGTTTGTCAATTAAATGATGAAATTTTCCATGGGAAAAAAATCTGATCACATCTATCTTTCTGTTTCTCTATCTATCTCACATACATACAGTAAGTAAGTAAGTATGATGAAGTGGAAACTGAATGAGAAATACATAGACAATATCATTAAAAATTATGTAGACTATTATGGTAGTTAACCCATGCAGAAATGCAGACCTTAATATAAATTAGGTGTAAAATAATACCAAACCTGAATTTTCCATCCAGTCACACCCAGGGTGACACTTTACATCCATGATGCAATTGCTTTGTGTAGGTGTGAATGACCATATAAAATGCAAAACTGGAAGGAACTTGCTTCATCTTCTCATGGCATGTTCTCCACTAAGTAAATGAGTTACATGAAAATTTACATCATCCACGTTTCTGACCTTCACATGGAGAATTGTGTATTACCATTACCCAACTCAGAAATATATCAAGACATGTTGTCTCATTTGATAACCCAAAGGTACCTCATCACACTATTCATAGAGTGTGATCAGCAGTGCTATTTAAACCAAACTGCTAGGTCCTGTGGTGATATTGTTCTCACAGCTACCATATGCAAGAGCTTGATCACAAAGTCCTTTGAAGTCAAGGAAAGTGTAGCTCTTGTGGCTACAAGATTACGTTAGCTTTTGGCTTGATCTAGCCAATTTCCACAGAGAAGGCCTGATTCTGCCTCTGTGTAGATGGTCGGGGTTATAACAATGGGCTATGTGAAGGGAATTAAGGAATTAGGTTTCCCAAACCCATTGTATTTCAATATGGATTGGGATGCCTAAATTTCAGCAAAGATGATCTCTCTCCATGTCTTTCATGCTTTCAGAGATGTTGGAAAGTCCTTAAAAATAGTCAAACTGGCTCCATCAGTTGTGCATGCTATCCATCTGTCTATCTATTGTGACTGGGCCAGCCCTGACAGCTATAGGAGGGTGCTTCTATTTACAAACCAGGAGGTGGGCGGGCATCGCCACCGCTCAAGGTCCCTCCACCAGTCTAAGGGGAGGAGCCACTGGACCTAGGATGTAACTAATTCCATGGGACAACAAATGTAAAAACAGGAAGGGGCATGAGGGTCATAGGTATAAATGAAGGGAGGCGGAAGGGGACACCAAGCAGAGAGCCCCGGACAGCGCCCCACTGCTCCCAGGAGGTGTCGATGGAGCTGGTGGATGCTTCCCAGAAGAACTCTGCCCGGAGACGTGAATGGAGAAGGGAACGGAAATAGGCCCCACAGTCGCAGGGCGCCCTCCCCAGCCAACTTCCCTCCTGGTATTGTAGATGGTAACTTTGGCCAGGGCCAAGAGG
>NW_027130189.1:0-133956 GCF_026122565.2 Emydura macquarii macquarii | reverse complement strand
TGGACAAGTCTCAAATGCTCTCTTAGCCAACTGGGCATTAATGTTGCAAGGGAAAGATATTTCAATTAAACCGGTTAGGACCATCTTTGTTTCCAACTGCTGTATTATATAGAGGGGAACCACATATGTGTCAAGATACTGCACAACAACAGCAAAGGGGGGAGGTAAGAAAATTTTTCCTACTCTTAATACAAGAAGCAGGTTCCTTTAAGGGGTACCAGCTCTTTGTGGATGGCTCTAGTTACTATCATGAAGGAAAGCCTTATACTGGGTTCGGAAGAAGGAGAACCTTGGGAGAAGGCGTTTTCATGCACCCCACTTCGGCCCGATATGCTGAATTAGCGGCAGTAGCTTGTGTATTGGAACATTGTGTGCAATTTTCCATCACCACTACAAATCAAAACATTTGTCTGTTTTCAAACATGGATGTGCAATTCTCTTACAGAGTTTCTACCATATTGGGAAATCAATGGGTTCACACCGAATCATAGAGTTGGAAGGAACCTCAGGAGGTCATCTAGTCCAACCCCCTGCTCAGAGCAGGACTAACCTCAGCTAAATAATCCCAGTGAGGGTTTTGTCAAGCCACAGCTTAAAAACCTCTAAAGATGGAGATTCCACCACCTCCATAGATAACCCATTCCAGTGCTTCACCACCCTCCTAGTGAAAATTTTTTTCCTAATGTCCAACCTAGACCTCCCCAACTGCAACTTGAGACCATTGCTCCTTGTTCTGTCATCTGCCACCACTGAGAACAGCCTAGCTCCATCCTCCCTGGAACCCCCTTTCAGATAGTTAAAGGCTGCTATCAAATCCCCCTCATTCTTCTCTTCTGTAGACTGAACAAGCCTAGTTCCTTCAGCCTTTCCTCATAAGTCTTGTGCTCCAGCCCCCTAATCATTTTTGTTGCCCTCCGCTGGACTCTCTCTAACTTCTCCACATCCTTGTTGTAGTGGGGGGCCCAAAACTGGACCCAATACTCCAAATGCGGCCTCACCAATGCCGAATAGAGGGGAATGTTCACTTTCCGTGATCTGCTGGCAATGCTCCTACTAATGCAGCCCAATATGCTATTTGCCTTCTTGGCAACCAGGGCACACTGCCGACTCATATCCAGCTTCTTATCCACTGTTACCCCCAGGTCCTTTTCTGCAGAACTGCTGCCTAGCTCATCGGTCCCCAGTCTATAGCTGTGCATGGGTTTCTTTCTTCCTAAGTGGAGGACTCTGTACTTGTCCTTGTTGAATCTCATCAGATTTATTTTGGCTCAATCCTCCAGTTTGTTTAGGTCCTTCTGTATCTTATCCCTATCTTCCAGGGTATCTACCACTCCCCCCAGCTTAGTGTCATCTGCAAACTTGCTGAGGGTGCAATCCACCCCATCCTCCAGATCATTGATGAAGATGTTGAACAAAACTGGCCCCAGGACCGACCCCTGGGGCACTCCACTTGTGACCAGCTGCCAGCTAGACATGGAGCCATTGATCACTACTCATTGAGCCCTATGCTCTAGCCAGTTCTCTATCCATTTTATAGTCCATTCATCCAACCCATACTTCCTTCACTTGCTGATAAGAATACCGTGGGAGACTGTATCAAAATCTTTGCTAAAGTCAAGGTATATCACATCCACCGCTTTCCCCACATCCACAGAGCCAGTCACATCTTCAGATAGGTCACCTATTAAGTATGCTCCGCTTTTAAAATACATCCAATGGTTGGCAGCAAAGCTTACTACTCCGAAAAAGCCAATTAAAGTAAAAAAGATAAAGGCCCACTGTAAATTAGAGCCCTATACAATGGAAAATGGGAAAGCTGACAAATTGGCCAGAGAAGGAGCCCGATCAGGAAAATCTTGGAGTGAAAAAGAGTATCGCAAAACTATTCCTGGTTCAGTATGCCCAATGGCCACAACTAAAGTTGTAAAGAATAACATACCTGACTTAAAGGAGATGCAGAAATTAGATAAGGACATAGTGGAAGTAACTCAAGAGCTATCCACAACAGAAGGAGAGTGGTCACTTACATATCCCGTATATAGAAGATATAGACAGCAGTTGCAAATAGTGGACCGAGTTTTGATGTATCCAGCAGGTCCTTTCCCGGTGTGGGTAGTTCCAACACACCTACGGAGGGAAATGATGTATATGGTTCATGACACTCCAACAGGAGGTCATCAGGGAGTGGACAAAACTGTCCAACGTCTTGCATCTGTGGGATGGTGGCCGCTTCTGAGGATGGATGTGCAACAACACTGTGATAAGTGCTTGGCATGTGCTCAAGCCAATCCCACTCCACCTAAAAGAAATGCGCCATTAAAATCTCAGGTATATGAAGTACCATGGATGGCTTTGCAGATTGACTTCATAGGTCCTCTGCCAAGGATCCAGAGAGGCAACCAATATCTGTTAGTGGTTGTCGATCCTTTCTCAAAATGGGTAGATGCATTTCCTTTAAAGGCCAATACTGCAAAAGCCAAGCCAAGTTATAGTAAACAAGTTTTCTGTCGATGGGAAATCCCTATAAAGGTGAAATCAGATCAGGGATCACATTTTACTGGACAGTTCTTCAAGAACTGCCTTAAATTGATGGGTGTCCCGCAGAAACTACACATCCCATATAGACCTCAGTCATCTGGGTTGGTGGAACGAACCAGTCGAACTATAAAATAATGTTGAGGAAACTAGTTGATGCCAATGGGCATAGCTGGGATACCCTCATGCCTTTAATTCTGATGGCATTGAGAGCAACACCTGCTGCGTCTACCAGCAAAACACCCTTTGAGGTGATGACAGGCTGAAACATGCGGCTACCAGAAAACCTGATCTGGCACACTAGTGGCACTCAACTGGAGGGAATAAAAATGGATACATACCTGCAGAATCTGCAACACAATTTAAATCAGGTCCACATGCAGGTAGCTGTTAAATTGGAAAAATCCAGATGAAAGGCAAAAGCCTACATCAATAAAACTCAGAGAGAGAATACTTGGGAAGTTGGTGATCTGGTAATGTTGTTAACATACAAGGAACCAGAGCATGGATTGTGTAATCGATGGATCAGACCATTCTGAATCATCGATAAACTCAGTTCAGCAGTATACAAAATTAGGGTAACAGGAGGCAAGCGTAATAAAGACAACATTTTCCATGCTAATCAGTTAAAGTTATATCAATCGTTCAGGTCTCAGGAGCAGCTTCCTCTTCAAGAACTAGGTGAAAAGCAGTTGAAACAGTTGCCGCTGAAGCCCAGCAATCAACCATTATGAAATGGACACTGGTATTTCTGATTTACTACACCCTTCTTGTCGCTTTAAGGGTAAGACTGAGCCAGAATCAAGAATTTGGGATACAACATATCACCCAAGACCAGAAAGCACAGCAACATGTACCTGATCGATCAATTGAACATTTGAAGCCAAATTCTCCAAAAAAAGGAACGAAAGAGACTATTTCAATCAATCCAGGCCGTACCTTAGAAATGCTTCCCAAACCTGTGGGAAATGTTTCGATGGACTCATTTCTTCATTTAATAAATGTTTTAAGTAGTAATGTGTGGGTAAACATTGTTTGGAGTTGGAAGAGAGAAACAGGAGTAAAACCCTCGCCCTCACCTGATTTAAAATTTGAAGAATATGAGGTAATTTTAAATTGGAAATATACTGGGAAACAGGGAAAAATTAATGGAAACTACACAAAAGAGGACTAAATTGTCAGCCTGGACTAATGAAACGGCATTGACTATATATAATATTCCCCCACGCATGTTTGGCAGTTATAGAGCAGGACTGTGTACCACCACTCGTGCCCTCAAGTTTACTACTAACTGTGTATGGTGGAAGTATATTGAATTAGTGGTCCAATCCTCAAAGGTAACTGATTTAATGGAAATTGTGGATTTGGGCTCTAACCCAGAAGTAATCCACAACCCTAAGAGACAGGTTAAAGGAATTAGAGGGGAAGATGTCACCTTCCAATATAAATTAGCTGGAGTAGTGGTACTACCATACAGTGGCTGGAAAAAAATTTGGCCTTTGCATAATGACTCTAAAGGGGGAGGATGTAAAGCTTATACCTCCTCACCAACAAATTCAATTTCCCTTACACATGGATTGTCTTATGGGACTTGGAAGGATAGAGCAAATGTGAAAACTTAATAATAGGGGATAAATTAACCCTATACAAAATCAAAAATGACATTACGAAGTGAGTATTATAGCAACTTTCAAAACTAAATCAGGAAACAAGAAATACATATTGAATGTAATTTTTGAATTAAAAGTTCAGGACCCAGTTATCGATTATGATTCGATGCAGGATGATGTAACTTGTCCAGTGGGAGACCCAGGACCCGCTAGTGGTCTTACCACAATACCCATATCAATGGTATTGGTGAATCAAGTTCAATTCATGCATACACCAGTAGTGTTGAATCTATCCAATTGGTCACTAGGAAACTTTAGTTATTGCAAGTGTACAAAAGTGGCTTCCTTTTTTTCTCAGTGCTTCTTTTGGACAAAATTGCAGCTTACCAACAGCAAATGAAAGACATTACTCTGTTGGGAATGGGTGACAAATTTCATACCCTTAGAGCAGTGTTTCTCATACCCTTAGGCAGAAACTCAGTTTAAATCCTCTTGGAATTTTGGGATCTTTAACAGGATTATTGGGCTCAGGAATGTCAATCTGGAATCGAATGGATGTTTGGAAAATTCGTAAACACATAAATTATGTGTTACGGGAAGAAGCTAATCAGGTAACCAACCCAATGTTACAGGGAGTAAAAGGAATAGCTCAGGAGGAGCGATTCACTATTTATAATGTGCATGACATAGCCCAGTTGTTTAATGAAACCCAACTTAAAATCAACCAATTAATTGCAGTAAACAATGATCAACAAAAGGACCAACATTTAGGAAAGGAAATTATCTGCTCTGCATATGGAGAATATGTTATAGATACTATCGCAGATACATTGCAAGCTCTAAAATTGGGGAAGGTTCCAAACCTAATCAGAGATAAACAATTACTAAATTGGTATTGTCCTAAATGTTTTCAGGGGTTAGAAGGAGAGCAATCAGTCTGTTTGGATCTTTGCCAGCAATTGTCATTGGGAACAGTAAGACATATGGGATCTGTGACACCACACCCCAACTAAGACAGTTGTGTTTTTTTCAAAAGATTGTACAGTGGCACAATCCTTGTATGTCTCATTCACTATTTCTTTGCCGGTGTTTGATCCAGACAAGGATGTGTACAAGCAATTGGCAGCCGTCCAGTCCATAGGTCACCTAGAAGATGACATCTACAGAGAACATGTCAATGTGCCTCCCGTGGTAATCTTTCACACTCCAACTCAGACCTGGAAAGTTCCACAGATGGCCTGTTGCTCTGAAAAAGGCTTCAGTACATTTGTAGGTGTGATGTGTTTGAGACAGATACTGTCATGTGTGGATTACAGGAAGAATTACAGAACAAATCATCCTTGTCATGTCTGGTGAGGCTGATGATGTGGAAAACTCCAATGGAGAGGGTGTCCTATACTGGAAATGGCCAATTTTGCATGGTAACCAACCAAAAGAGGTACCACTATGGTTCTTTGGAGTGTCAGGTCACAGACTCAAATTTTTGTTTTACTCCAAAGCAGCCAGTGTTAATTGGAAATCAAGCAATCTCTCCTATTCCCACCTTTGAAAACATTACTACCATTATTTCTGACCCAGACTACCAAGATTCAACTATCCAAAGTACACCAACCTTCCTTGTCTATATTCCCCCATTAGGGTTATCATTGAAATCATTAGTGTCTTGTAAAGAGACTCACCTCATACAGATTACCAATGACATGGACAAGGCCAAACAGGCTATAACTCAATTAATGGATGAAACCAAAGAAGTCCCCTCAGTAGAAATCCCCTTAGAAGAAGTCGGATTACAGGAGTGCATTGTGGTACAGGGAATTGCAATAGGAATTATCTTCAACTTATTAGGAGGCATGCAGTGTAAAATTAATAAGTACAAGCCAAAACACAGACACAATCAGGAACAAAATTCTACTCGGGAAGAATATGTCTCCATGATGGTCAGGTACCAGAATACAGAAGACCATCATTATGATACTCTTCCTCCTCCTCAAGCTGTAGGAAGAGATGAGGAAGTTATTCCCTCAAACAACTAACCATACAGATCCACACTTATGTGACGGGGTTTATTATGCAACCACCCATCAAAGAGGGGATTTGTAGCCTATAGAACTAGCCTGCTTGCTTGCATTATATAGAGATATATATCTTTTCTTATAGATTTAAGTATGATTGTGTGATTATAATAGAGTTATAAATTTATATATATTTTGCTGTAATGCAAGGTACCTACAGGCCACATCCTGTATGACAGCTGCGTAATTATTATATACATATTCGGGAACTAGTGTTGAAAGTGTTGACATATCATATCATATGATCATGTTTTTCCATAGATGATTTAGTAGTTAGCAGACATGCTCGGGACCTTTAGCCTAGATGTTGAAAGCGTTGATGTCAGGCATCAAACTAGTACACCACAAAACCCGCAAAGGGCAAAAAGGCAAAAGGGCAAAAATAACAAAAGTGAAGTAATGGAATTTTACTGGAATAGGAAGTAATATTCATTAATATTCATGAACCTGCCAGCCTATAGAATATGTGTACCCCAACAGTTTTGGGGGGGAAAATCCAAGTATGGACTTAGAAGGAGGACCCATATTTTTAGGGTATAAGAAGGGGCAGATCATGCTATTTGGGGCGATCGACCATCAGCTACTCCTGCTTGAAATTCTTTAGTTAGTGTTAAGATTTTCTTCTTTATTTTTATACTTAGTCTTATTTATAGTGTTAGTCTTAGTCTTATAGCTCTTATCTCTCGAGCATTGCCTACTCCACCCCTCTACTCAAGAGTTGAGGAATCAAACATCTCTCTCAACCAAGTCAACAGGGCGTGAATATATTAATCCAAAGCATATCATTGAAATATATATAGCATATGAGTCTTTAAAATTAAGATTGTATATAAACCATTTGCATATGGTAACGGTAAGTTTGATCGGTCCTACTGAAGCCAGGAGCCATGCTACGTGTTCTTGAGTGCCATCTACTTGCACCTTGTCTAATAACAAACTATCTGCATGCAGAGAGACGAGGCGGAGGAGGTAATATCTTTTATTTGGACCAGCATCTGTCGGTGAGAGAGACAAGTGGTCTAGTTACATAGAGCTCTTCTGCAGGTCTGGGAAAGGAACGAAACTATAACAACGCAAACTACAACAACAATGCACATGTCTACATACAGCCAACTGTTTTGAGCATCCTTTGCAGGTGCAAATCTCTCTGCCGATTTGTCAAACACCCTAACCCAGATCTTTAGCTGGTGAAAATGCTGTTTCAAAGACTAATTATCTTGTTGAGATACCCACCTTCAGCCCCAACCCAGTAGTTCCTTCCCAGAGCCGGGGATAGAGCCCACGAGTCCCAGTTAATCCTATCATTGGTGCATAGTGTAGCCTGATTTTCAGTGTATTAGTTATTTAATAGGGTTATAGGTTTGCCAATTGCTTGGATTAGAAGGTTCTTGTCCCTGAATCAGGCTCCAGAAGAATTTTATAAGGACCCCCGGGGTGTACAACAGGAAGGTTCTTAGTGATAACCAAATTTGTATAATTTTATAAGTTTTATTAAGATAACATAAAATGATAGACGAATGACTGATATGGAGAAAATGAACAATCAAATGGATAATGGTTAATACAATCTTAATTTTAAAGACTCATATGCTATATATATTTCAATGATATGCTTTGGATTAATATATTCACGCCCTGTTGACCTGGTTGAGAGAGATGTTTGATTCCTCAACTCTTGAGTAGAGGGGTGGAGTAGGCAATGCTCGAGAGATAAGAGCTATAAGACTAAGACTAACACTATAAATAAGACTAAGTATAAAAATAAAGAAGAAAATCTTAACACTAACTAAAGAACTTCAAGCAGGAGTAGCTGACGGTCGATCGCCCCAAATAGCATGATCTGCCCCTTCTTATACCCTAAAAATATGGGTCCTCCTTCTAAGTCCATACTTGGATTTTCCCCCCCAAAACTGTTGGGGTACACATATTCTATAGGCCGGCAGGTTCATGAATATTAATGAATATTACTTCCTATTCCAGTAAAATTCCATTACTTCACTTTTGTTATTTTTGCCCTTTTGCCTTTTTGCCCTTTGCGGGTTTTGTGGTGTACTAGTTTGATGCCTGACATCAACGCTTTCAACATCTAGGCTAAAGGTCCCGAGCATGTCTGCTAACTACTAAATCATCTATGGAAAAACATGACCATATATGTCTTGTTTTTGCTATATGTCAACACTTTCAACACTAGTTCCCGAATATGTATATAATAATTACGTAGCTGTCATACAGGATGTGGCCTGTAGGTACCTTGCATTACAGCAAAATACATATAAATTTATAACTCTATTATAATCACACAATCATACTTAAATCTATAAGAAAAGATATATACCTATATAATGCAAGCAAGCAGGCTAGTTCTATAGGCTACAAATCCCCCCTTTGATGGGTGGTTGCATAATAAACCCCATCACATAAGTGTGGATCTGTATGGTTAGTTGTTTGAGGGAATAACTTCCTCATCTCTTCCTACAGCTTGAGGAGGAGGAAGAGTATCATAATGATGGTCTTCTGTATTCTGGTACCTGACCATCATGGAGACATATTCTTCCCGATTAGAATTTTGTTCCTGATTGTGTCTGAGTTTTGGCTTGTACTTATTAATTTTACACTGCATGCATCCTAATAAGATGAAGATAATTCCTATTGCAATTCCCTGTACCACAATGCACTCCTGTAATCCGACTTCTACTAAGGGGATTTCTACTGAGGGGACTTCTTTGGTTTCATGCATTAATTGAGTTATAGCCTGTTTGGCCTTGTCCATGTCATTGGTAATCTGTATGAGGTGAGTCTCTTTACGAGACACTGATGATTTCAATGATAATCCTAATGGGGGAATATAGACAAGGAAGGTTGGTGTACTTTGGATAGTTGAATCTTGGTAGTCTGGGTCAGAAATAATGGTAGTAATGTTTTCAAAGGTGGGAATAGGAGAGATTGCTTGATTTCCAATTAACACTGGCTGCTTTGGAGTAAAACAAAAATTTGAGTCTGTGACCTGACACTCCAAAGAACCATAGTGGTACCTCTTTTGGTTGGTTACCACGCAAAATTGGCCATTTCCAGCATAGGACACCCTCTCCATTGGAGTTTTCCACATCGTCAGCCTCACCAGGCATGACGAGGATGATTTGTTCTGTAATTCTTCCTGTAATCCACACATGACAGTATCTGTCTCAAACACATCACACCTACAAATGTACTGAAGCCCTTTTTCAGAGCAACAGGCCATCTGTGGAACTTTCCAGGTCTGAGTTGGAGTGTGAAAGATTACCACGGGAGGCACATTGACACGTTCTCTGTAGATGTCATCTTCTAGGTGACCTATGGACTGGACGGCTGCCAATTGCTTGTACACATCCTTGTCTGGATCAAACACCGGCAAAGAAATAGTGAATGAGACATACAAGGATTGTGCCACTGTACAATCTTTTGAAAAAAACACAACTGTCTTAGTTGGGGTGTGGTGTCACAGATCCC
Organism: Emydura macquarii macquarii; assembly: GCF_026122565.2. Classification (NCBI taxonomy): domain Eukaryota; kingdom Metazoa; phylum Chordata; order Testudines; family Chelidae; genus Emydura; species Emydura macquarii. The sequence goes on along the minus strand of NW_027130189.1, from coordinate 124,253 downwards.
ATATGTCTTACTGTTCCCAATGACAATTGCTGGCAAAGATCCAAACAGACGGATTGCTCTCCTTCTAACCCCTGAAAACATTTAGGACAATACCAACTTAGTAATTGTTTATCTTTGATTAGGTTTGGAACCTTCCCCAATTTTAGAGCTTGCAATGTATCTGCAATAGTATCTATAACATATTCTCCATATGCAGAGCAGATAATTTCCTTTCCTAAATGTTGGTCCTTTTGTTGATCATTGTTTACTGCAATTAATTGGTTGATTTTAAGTTGGGTTTCATTAAACAACTGGGCTATGTCATGCACATTATAAATAGTGAATCGCTCCTCCTGAGCTAGTCCTTTTTCTCCCTGTAACATTGGATTGATTACCTGATTAGCTTCTTCCCGTAACACATAATTTATGTGTTTACGAATTTTCCAAACATCCATTCGATTCCAGATTGACATTCCTGAGTCCAATAATCCTGTTAAAGATCCCAAAATTCCAAGAGGATTTAAACTGCGTTTCCGCCTAAGGGTATGAAATTTGTCACCCATTCCCAACAGAGTAATGTCTTTCATTTGCTGTTGGTAAGCTGCAATTTTGTCCAAAAGAAGCACTGAGAAAAAAAGGAAGCCACTTTTGTACACTTACAATAACCAAAGTTTCCTAGTGACCAATTGGATAGATTCAACACTACTGGTATAGGCATGAATCGAACTTGATTCACCAGTACCATTGATATGGGTATTGTGGTAAGACCACTAGCGGGTCCTGGGTCTCCCACTGGACAAGTTACATCATCCTGCATCGAATCATAATCGATAACTGGGTCCTGAACTTTTAATTCAAAAATTACATTCAATATGTATTTCTTGTTTCCTGATTTAGTTTTGAAAGTTGCTATAATACTCACTTTGTAGTGTCATTTTTGATTTTGTATAGGGTTAATTTACCCCCTATTATTAAGTTTTCACATTTGGCTCTATCCTTCCAAGTCCCATAAGACAATCCATGTGTAAGGGAAATTGAATTTGTTGGTGAGGAGGTATAAGCTTTACATCCTCCCCCTCTTGAGTCATTATGCAAAGGCCAAATTTTTTTCCAGCCACTGGATGGTAGTACCACTACTCCGGCTAATTTATATTGGAAGGTGACATCTTCCCCTCTAATTCCTTTAACCTGTCTCTTAGGGTTGTGGATTAGTTCTGGGTTAGAGCCCAAATCCACAATTTCCATGAAATCAGTTACCTTTGAGGATTGGACCACTAATTCAATATACTTCCACCAAACACACTTATTAGTAAGCTTGAGGGCACGAGTGGTGGTACACACTCCTGCTCTATAACTGCCAAACATGCATGGGGGAATATTATATATAGTCAATGCCGTTTCCTTAGTCCAGGCTGACAATTTAGTCCCCTTTCATGTAGTTTCTATTAATTTTTCCCTGTTTCCCAGTATATTTCCAATTTAAAATTACCTCATATTCTTCAAATTTTAAATCAGGTGAGGGCGAGGGTTTTACTCCTGTTTCTCTCTTCCAACTCCAAACAATGTTTACCCCCACATTACTACTTAAAACATTTATTAAATGAAGGAATGAGTCCATCGAAACATTTCCCACAGGTTTGGGAAGCATTTCTAAGGTAACCGTATGGCCTGGATTGATTGCAATAGTCTCTTTCATTCCTTTTTTTGGAGCATTTGGCTTCAAATGTTCAATTGATCGATCAGGTACATGTTGCTGTGCTTTCTGGTCTTGGGTGATATGTTGTATCCCAAATTCTTGATTCTGGCTCAGTCTTACCCTTAAAATGACAATAAGGGTATATTAAATCAGGAATACCAGTGTCCATTTCATGATGGTTGATTGCTGGGCTTCAGCAGCAACTGTTTCAACTGCTTTTCACCTAGTTCTTGAAGAGGAAGCTGCTCCTGAGACCTGAACGATCAATATAACTTTAACTGATTAGCATGGAAAATTTTGTCTTTATTACGCTTGCCTCCTGTTACCCTAATTTTGTACACAGCTGAACTGAGTTTATCGATGATTCGGAATGGTCCGATCCATCGGTTACACAATCCATGCTCTGGTGCCTTGTATGTTAACAACATTACCAGATCACCAACTTCCCAAGTATTCTCTCTCTGAGTTTTATCGAAGTAGGCTTTTGCCTTTCGTCTGGATTTTTCCAATTTAACAGCTACCTGCATGTGGACCTGATTTAAATTGTGTTGCAGATTCTTCAGGTATGTATCCATTTTTATTCCCTCCAGTTGAGTGCCACTGGTGTGCCAGATCAGGTGTTCTGGTAGCCGCATGTTTCAGCCTGTCATCACCTCAAAGGATGTTTTGTCGGTAGACGCAGCAGGTGTTGCTCTCAATGCCATCAGAATTAAAGGCATGAGGGTATCCCAGCTATGCCCATTGGCATCAACTAGTTTCCTCAACATTATTTTATAGTTCAATTGGTTCGTTCCACCATTCCAGATGACTGAGGTCTATATGGGATGTGTAGTCTCTGCGGGACTCCCATCAATTTAAGGCAGTTCTTAAAGAACTGTCCAGTAAAATGTGATCCCTGATCTGATTTCACCTTTACAGGGATTTCCCATCAAGAGAAAACTTGTTCTACTAGTACCTTGGCTGTGGCTTTTGCAGTATTGGCCTTTAAAGGAAATGCATCCACCCATTTTGAGAAAGGATCGACAACCACTAACAGATATTGGTTGCATCTCTGGGTCTTTGGCAGAGGACCTATGAAGTCAATCTGCAAAGCCATCCATGGTCCTTCATATACCTGAGATTTTAATGGCGCGTTTCTTTTAGATGGAGTGGGATTGGCTTGAGCACATGCCAAGCAGTTATCCAGTATTGTTGCACATCCATCCTCAGAAGCAGCCACCATCCCACAGATGCAAGACGTTGGACAGTTTTGTCCAGTCCCTGATGACCTCCTGTTGGAGTGTCATGAACCATATACATCATTTCCCTCCGTAGGTGTGTTGGAACTACCCACACCGGGAAAGGACCTGCTGTATACATCAGAACTCTGTCCTCTATTTGCAACTGCTGTCTATATCTTCTGTATAAGGGATTTGTAAGTGACCACTCTCCTTCTGTTTTGGATAGCTCTTGAGTTACTTCCACTATGTCCTTATCTAATTTCTGCATCTCCTTTAAGTCAGGTATGTTATTCTTTACAACTTTAGTTGTGGCCATTGGGCATACTGAACCAGGAATAGTTTTGGGACACTCTTTTTCACTCCAAGATTTTCCTGATCGGGCTCCTTCTCCTGCCAATTTGTCAGCTTTCCCATTTTCCATTGTATAGGGCTCTAATTTACAGTGAGCCCTTATCTTTTTTACTTTAATTGGCTTTTTCGGAGTAGTAAGCTTTGCTGCCAACCATTGGATGTATTTTAAAAGCGAAGCATACTTAATAGGTGACCCATCTGAATATGTGACTGGCTTTGTGGATGTGGGGAAAGCGGTGGATGTGATATACCTTGACTTTAGCAAAGCTTTTTATACTGTCTCTCACAGTATTCTTATCAGCAAGTGAAGGAAGTATGGGTTGGATGAATGGACTATAAAATGGATAGAGAACTGGCTAGAGCATAGGGCTCAACGAGTAGTGATCAATGGCTCCATGTCTAGCTGGCAGCCGGTCACAAGCAGAGTTCCCCAGGGGTCGGTCCTGGGGCCAGTTTTGTTCAACATCTTCATCAATGACCTGGAGGATGGGGTAGATTGCACCCTCAGCAAGTTTGCAGATGACACTAAGCTGGGGGGAGTGGTAGATACCCTGGAAGATAGGGATAAGATACAGAAGGACCTAAACAAACTGGAGGATTGGGCCAAAAGAAATCTGATGAGATTCAACAAGGACAAGTGCAGAGTCCTCCACTTAGGAAGGAAGAATCCCATGCACAGCTATAGACTAGGGACCGACGAGCTAGGCAGCAGTTCTGCGGAAAAGGACCTGGGGGTAAGAGTAGATAAAAAGCTGGATATGAGTCAGCAGTGTGCCCTGGTTGCCAAGAAGGCTAATAGCATATTGGGCTGCATTAGTAGGAGCATTGCCAGCAGATCACGGAAAGTGATCATTCCCCTCTATTCGGCATTGGTGAGGCCGCATTTGGAGTACTGGGTCCAGTTTTGGGCCCCCCACTACAACAAGGATGTGGAGAAGTTAGAGAGAAAACAGTTGAGGGCAACAAAAATGTTTAGGGGGCTGGAGCACAAGACTTATGAGGAGAGGCTGAAGGAACTAGACTTGTTCAGTCTACAGAAGAAAAGAATGAGGGGGGATTTGATAGCAGCATTTAACTACCTGAAAGGGGGTTCCAGGGAGGATGGAGCTAGGCTGTTCTCAGTGGTGGCAGATGACAGAACAAGGAGCAACGGTCTGAAGTTGCAGACGGGGGAGGTCTAGGTTGGACATTAGGAAAAAGTTTTTCACTAGGAGGGTGGTGAAGCACTGGAATGGGTTACCTATGGAGGTGGTGCAATCTCCATCTTTAGAGGTTTTTAAGCTGTGGCTTGACAAAACCCTCGCTGGGATTATTTAGCTGAGGTTAGTCCTGCTTTGAGCAGGGGTTTGGACTAGATGACCTCCTGAGGTCCCTTCCAACTCTATGATTCTGTGTGAACCTATTGATTTCCCAATATGGTAGAAACTCTGTAAGAGAATTGCACACCCATGTTTGAAAACAGACAAATGTTTTGATTTGTAGTGGTGATGGAAAATTGCACACAATGTTCCAAAACACAAGCTACTACCGCTAATTCAGCATATTGGGCCGAATGTGGGGTGCATGAAAATGCCTTCTCCCAAGGTTCTCCTTCTTCTTCTGGTGGAACTGAATAAATTCCGAACCCAGTATAAGGTTTTCCATCATGATAGTAACTAGAGCCATCCACAAAGAGCTGGTACCACATAAAGGAATCTGCTTCTTGTATTAAGTGTAGGAAAAATTTTCTTGCCTCCCCCCTTTCATGTTGTTGTGCAGTATCTGGACACATATGTGGTTCCCCTCTATATAGTAGGGCAGTTGGTAACAAAGATGGTGTCCTAACCGGTTTTACTGCAATATCTTTCCATTGCAACATTAATGCCCAGTGGGCAAAGCGAGCATTTGAGACTTGTCCATCCTTTACCCTATTGGACAACAAAAACTGAAGGGGTGTGTGCGATGAGTGTAATATGATGGGGCTGAGGCCAATTAGAAAAGAAAAATGTTGAATGGCCCAACTCGACATCCTGCGGGAAGCTTCGTAAAGGGTTCTCCTAGCGGGGAATCAGATGCGGAAAGCCCGTGAGAGTTCGTGAGTTGGTGGGAAAAGTGTGAAAAGGAGGTGCAGGACCGTCTCCTTTCCTTAGCACATCATCTCAGTTTTGGCGGCTTTCCCTTCCCCCTTTCTGCTTCATGACCCGACCTGCGGTTTCATTTTCGGAGGCGCCCGTTTCTGGCAGGGGGGCCAATTGGAAAACTTTCCCTGTTGCGTGGGGAGCGTTCGGGCTCTCTGTGTGCATCTCTGGTGTCGCTCTGAGCGTGTGTGTTTGTGAGCTTTCTCCTTCGGTTGGAGCCATTTGAAAGTTTGGAAGGTTTGCAGAAAGAAGAGCTTCTTCTAGCATCAGGTGGACTTTTTCCCCTCGTAGGGCCCTTTGGAGAAAAGCTTAGCCACGTGACTGCGTCTGAGTGGAGTTTCCGCAGTGCCGCCATGGCCGGGGCGAAACCCTGGGCGTGCGCGTTTGGCTGGCGGTCGGCAGAGCCCCGTGCCCCCGTCTTCCCTTTGCCCCAGGGAGGGCTGCTTTGGGGGCAGTTGAGTCGGGGAGGCAACGGGCAGAAGACAAAGCAAATGAAGCTGCCTCCGAGCGGTGGTGCCCCATTGGAAGAGTGCTGGTGCCTCTGCTCATAGCATCATTGGTGTGTGAGCTGTGGGCCGGAGCGTGTTCCTGGGGGGCCGTCCTGGGCGGTGGGAGGAGGGGGTCAGGGAAGACCCAGCCTCGCCCTGCAGAGGCGGACTCTTAAGCCTGTCTTCCTGGGCCTTGCGGTGCATCTGACTGTTTCAGAAAATGCTACCTCTGTGTCTTGGGCTGCTTTCCTAGAGCACGAATCTGGCCACCAGGACCTTTCTCTTACCTTTGGGTGTCATTGAGATGGCGGGCGGCACTACCAGCCCCTCCACCAGGTCACGGCAGAGCTGGTCTGGTCTCTGTTCTTGGCTGACCCTTCTCAGGCTGGGCAGAGCTTGATGGGCCGTCTCAGCTCTTTGTGTTCGTGGCGTATGGCGCAGCTGGTCTCAGGACCAGGTGAAACACTGACAGAGAGGAGGACAGTGGGGGACGGAAAGGGAAGGGCTACCAGAGACCCATCTCACATCTCTCAGTCTGTGGTCCTCACTCATCTAGTGCTGGTGGCCTGGCGTATCCATTGGTGCCCTGTGGCCTGGGTGCATGATGAATCAATGATCATCAGAGCTGATGAGCAAATGACAGAGTCTCTGGAATAAAGGGGAGGCTTTAACAGCCTTTCCCTTGGGAATTCCCAAGAGTCAGTTTCCCCTTTCATCAGGCCCATCCATCTTTTCAAGGACCACTGTGATGCTGACAGACCAGGTGCCAGATCATGCCAAGGCCCCTAATCCTCAGCTGAACACTGACAAAGGCCTGGCTGGAAACCAGCCTGGCTCAGCTGCGGGTTAGTACTGTTAAATCTGGTATTATATTTACTAGACTGTGGTCAGTGTTTAGACTGTCTGGGGTGCTGGGCAGTGGGTGCACACATCAATCTCACTTGTCACATCTTTATTCCGTGTTGTGTGATAATATGTAAGTGTTTGCTCTGTCACTGCCAACCCCCACCGCCAGGAGAGAAGCGTTGCCAAGCGTGAAATAACCCAATGACTTGCAAAGGGGGGCGAGATTGGGTGACCCTGCAGATGCGTGCTCCAGAAAGAGAAATTATTAGTCACCCTGCGTGAGATCGAAATGTCATTTGTCTTCTTCCTAGCCTTTTCCAGCTGGGATCCTGGACTCCTCCTAGGCTGTGTTCCTGACTCTACAACAATGTGATCGTGGAACCACAAGTGAGCCGTTTCATCTTCTGTGGAGGTAACACGGTGGATCAGTTCTTCTGTGAAATCCCCCAGCTGCTCAAGCTCGCCTGCTCTGACTCATACCTCAGTGAAATTGGTGTTATTGCCTTTAATGAGTGCTTTGTCTTAATCTGCTTTGTTTTTATGATTGTGTCTTATGTTCAGATCTTCATCACAGTGCTGAGAATCCCATCTGAGCAGGGCCGGCACAAAGCCTTCTCCACCTGCCTGCCTCACCTCACTATGGTCTCCTTGTTCGTTTTCACTGGCATCTTTGCCTACCTGAAACCCATCTCCAGCTCCACATCAGGGCTGGATCTCATGGCAGCTGTTCTCTATTCCACGGTGCCTCCAGTGCTGAATCCCATCGTCTACAGCATGAGGAACAAAGAGATCAAAGCTTCACTGCGGAGACTGACTGGGTGGAGGTTATTTGCCAAGAATTAATCATCTGTCTTTCTCCCACAAATACCCTTTCACTGTGTGCCTCCTGGTCCAGGCCCCTTGTTTCCATGACAACAACAGTTTATATATAAATGGGGCCAGATTCTGCTCTCAGTTGCACCAATGGAAATCCACTGATGTCAATGCAGTCGGTCTGATTTACACCTGCAGAAGATGTGGCTCAATCCTGATGTTTATCGGACGTGTATTTTGTGGCAGGGAAGAATCCAGCTGTCATTGTGTGCCTAAGCAATGTCTATTAAACTGCTTTGACAGTTATTCCTGTTTCATGGACACTAAAAATTAAGGATAGGAGCTTCTTTCCCTTGTGTCTATAAATCAGGATTGGCACCAAAGGATTCAGGCTGGTGTAAAATGGGTATATGTGAGAGAAGAATCTGAGCTTAACATTTATAGCTTGATCTTCAACAAACCAGTGGAATTTCACTGACTTTGAGAGAATGTAACCAATTTATACCATTTGGAGATCTGGCCTATTGGCTTCAATGGAACTACATCCATTTACACCACATAGGGACTAGCTCCATTGAGTCCAATGCTATGATTCCAGTGTACACAAGCTGTGGATCTGGTATGTATATCATGAAGCTCAATCTATTTAGCTTAACAAAGAAAAGGCCAAGATTTTTTTCCTAAAGATATGCTGTTGTTCAAACAGGAATTATCTGGAATTGATTCAGGGATTGATTCAGAGAATCAAAACCTAAATTTCATTTTGACATGTCAGTGCATTCCATTTCCATCAAAAGGAATAAAATGCTTATTTTAATATCCCCCTGTCTCCATCTTAAAACACCTAAATATCTTTAAAGATCAGGCCCTAGATGCCTAATTCTCACTGAAATCAACAGGGGTTAGGTGCCTGGGCATATCTGAAAACCCCAGTCAATGCCTGTGACGTACTGGGGCGCAATCCAGACCAGTGGGGGGAGGCTGTGTGTCCCTTGTCCCCAAAACACTCCCAGTCCTAGATTTCCTCCCCAGGAAATGTATGTCCTGTACTGCCCAGCCTCTCTCAGACAGCCCAAATATATCAAGTGCATTATTCCTTTAAGAGAATAACGTACACACAATTTTGCCACCCTAAATGGAATTACCCAGCACTTTAACTTAAACACACGGGATTAGATAAAACAATAAAACAAGTTTATTAACGACAAAGAGAGAGATTTTCAGTGAGTGCAAGCAGGGAGGGATAAGAGTCAGAAATGACTGCAAGAAAAATAAATATGAAACTCTCTGGAGTGCCTAACAGAACAAGCTAAATTAGCTTTAAAACAAAGTTTCTCACCACATGCTTTCAACAGCATTACTGACTGAACTCTTCCAGCCAAGATTCTTCCCCCAGAGTACAATGGCTGCTTCTTTTGTCTTATCTGGTGCAAAGTGGGAGATGGAGAAGGAGAGAGAAGAGAGGGGTATCTTGAGGTGTTTGTCCCTCCTTTGTTTCAGTTCCTCTTTGAAAAGCATTTTCATCTGAGGGCAAGAGGTTTCAGGGAGGAAAGAGAGAGCTTGATGTGTCTTAGCTAAGATGAAGATCTCTTTACCCCTTCCCCTCCCTTTCTTGTCATAGAACGGCCACTTGATAGGGGATGGCCCATCAGCTTTGTTGACACCTGACTGAGGCTTAGCCCTGCCCTTTGCCTTTGAGAAACTGGTTTAGCAACTCCCCAAACTTATCTGGGAAACACACGTCAGTCATGATTTCAGCCAATGTGCATAATGTTACTGGGTGCATTTTACTGTTCAGCAGGTTATGAGTTTTCAAATAACACCTTACAAGGCATGATTGTATGAAGATCATTACAATAGTGTCTAGTGTGTGAATACAGGGGGATGTTCTCCCACAGGAAGGAGGTTGGTTAAGATGGAGAAATGATGAGCCATTGAAGATGGCGTTGGATGTGCCAGGAGCATCTACAATGGAGACCTCTCACAAGTGTTGAGAGGGATTCAAACTAGCAACTCCCTGATTTCCTGAACCACTGCCATAACCTTTGTGCTCAAGGGCCAGGCCTTTAGGGCCCTTGGCCCAGGGAAGAGGTTAGTTAAGCAGGAGAAACAACGAGCAACAGACAAAGGCCTGGCCATTACAAAGCTTCAGGTAGGGGTAGCCACTGGCTGATGTAGAGGAAGAAGGTCAGGGCCTTCTTTCCAGACAGGGTGTGGCACACTGTGCCCCAAAGCAGTGCACTTTAAACCCCATATTCATCACTTCTGTACGGTTGTAATAATTCATATGAAGCAGGACACCTCAGATGCCTGGTGAAAGGACATAATCTGCTAAAATCCATTGTGCTGTCAAAATATGCCTCTTGCTAGAATGGATCAAGTGATAAGATTTTACTGTTAGAATCATTAAACCATAGAAGATCAGGGTTGGAAGGGACCTCTGGAGGTCATCTAGTCCAACCCCCTGCTCAAAGAAGGACCAGCCTCAACTAAACCATCCCAGCCAGGGCTTTGTCAAGGCGCACCTTAAAAACCTCTAAAGATGGAGATTCCACCACCTCCCCAGGTAACCCATTCCAGTGCTTCACCGCCCTCCTAGGGAAAAAGGTTTTTCTTAATATCCAAACTAGACCTCATGCACTGCAACTTGGGTTCATTGCTCTTTTTTCTGTCATCTGCCACCACTGAGAACAGCCTAGCTCCATCCTCTCTGGAAGTCCCCTTCAGGTAGTTGAAGGCTGCTATCAAATCCACCCTCACGCTTTTCTTCTGCAGATTCAAAAAGCCCAGTTCCCTCAGCCTCTCCTTATAAGTCATGTGATCCAGCCCCCTAATTATTTTTCTTACCCTCCACTGAACTTTCCCCAATTTGTCCACATCCTTCCTGTAGTGGGGAGCCCAAATTTGGACACAATACTTGAGATGTGGCCTCACCAGTGCCAAATTGAGGGGAATAATCACTTCCCAGTGATTTTCTAGGTGTTGGCATGTTTGGAAATGCAAACCCAATATTCCTTTTTGAATCTAGCCCTGAGCATGTATCTTATTTCCCTGGCCAAAATGTCAAACTGTTTCCTCACAAGGGGAACTGAAGTCACTTTGATCTATGGAATAAGAGGAGGTGTTTCAGTCAATAATAAGTAGGTGTGGAAGGATTAGATTTTTATTGGCAAATGGAGGTAAACATTAATTTCACTGTACCCACAAACCAATGGAAAACTATTTCCATTGATAATAACAGGAATTTACAGCTAAGCAAAGTAATACATATGTTACAGGAGAAGTTATTAGAGTTTGATTTAAGGATATTTACTTTGTAAGTTTTTCTATATGATCTTGGCAATTGGTGTTTTAACAGCTATCATTCTTGAACATTTTGAATATCAAAGTCTACTGTCATTAAATAATTATTGTATGTCTGCCCCCATTGTCTGACTGCCCACTTTCCCATCACTACAGAAACGTAAATCAATTTGAAAAAATGCTTAAAAATAAGAATTGATATTATGTTGAATTATGGCATGAAACAAAATAAAGTAAAAATACAATTAATAAGAACATTAAAACCATAAAACAGTTTTCCAGAATTATTATTTTTAAATTTTCATTTTGAAGGAAATTTCAAAGACATTTCCTTTTTTTTTCTAATTCAAAATAAAAATAAATGTTGAAATTTCTCATGAAATGCAATTTCAGAGAATCGACCTGGTTTATAAATAAGCTCAGGTTTTCAGAGACACCTAAGAGGTCTGTATGCTCAACTTGCCTTAGCATTTAATGGAAATTGGTCATCACGATTTCCTTTGCAGTTTGGAAAATGCCTTCTCTAGCCATCATTTCAGAGAGGTCCGAACATGCACAATAGCCTCCCCCTCCTGTTCTTCTTTGCACACCTTACCTAAGGCCATAGTATAATCACAATCTCTGTGCCAGTCCCTTTTGCGGTATTCCATACAGGAGCCATAACAACCGTGGTTTGAATCCTAGACCGGATGTTGATCTTTCAGTTTGTGTCTCATCCATCCACCCACCTTTCGGTTATAGGCACTTTCCCTGCTCCAATCTAACTGAGAGGAAACTGTGGCAGGACCTGCAGAGCTCAAGAGGCTCCAGGAGACGGACCTTTGACCGAGGGGAGAGCAGAAGCAGATCCTGGGAAGGGATGAAAAGTCGTTCCCAACTTGGAAACTTGAAGATAGATAGACAGAGAGACCTTAGGGAGGAGGGGCTGTGTCCAGCTTGAGACTGCGTGGAAGAGTCTTCTGTGTTTATTTTGAATTTTATGTTAAGAAGCCACGTGCCAAGAAGGGACACGTGAGCCTTAGTAGAATTAATGTGGACCCCCAAGGAGGGAAATGGAGACCAGGTACTGCAGAGCCATTCCAAGTCACCCACGAGGGGGCATTCTGGAGGTGGCCACACCATTTACACAATCCTTCAGCAAACTGCCCTTTCCTACCCTACCCACATCATTTGTGGATATTGATGTAGTCGAGTTTTGTGCTGGGGGCACAGTTAGTTTGATCAAGAGGGGAGATGGAAGCCTGGTGTTCTCAGGGGGGGCAGAGTTATGGCTGCAAGAAGAAATCTGTTATTATTTTTTCCCTTCATTTATTTAAAGGCCTCTTCGTGACTTTTCAAATAAAAGATTTTTCCATGGAAAAAGGTGAGTCCATCCAAAGTGACATTTCCTGCTGGAGCTGGATAGCAGGCAAGCCAAACAGCATGGGCAGCTGAGGACGTAGCGAGAAGTCAAGCTGAGAGCTGGATGCTTGGGAGCCCACCAGCTGGCCATCTTACCTTGTTTCCATTGAAAGTTTTAGTGGAATCAATGAGTTCCCCTGGAAAGTTTCCTTTCCCTCAAAACAGCATCTTCCACTGGAAAATTGTTGCATGGGATAATTTTGGCTGGTTCTAATAATTATATTTTAATGTATTTATCCTTCTGACATGGGTGATGTGCAAAGTGTTTCTAAGGTCATTCAAGAGAAGACATGAGAATCCAACTCAGAGGTCTCCGGCCTTTCTGCTCCAGCCATTACATGCGTAAGACTTCGGGTCAAGCTACTGTGCCTAGTTCCTTACCAGTTATGATTAAGTTAAGGGATAGCTGGGTGAGATGTAATGCCATGTTAGATACAGTATGTTGGAGTAGAGGATTCAATGTCCCTTCTTGCCTTGAGGTCTGTGACTCTATTAACCTTTTTCTAAACAGTTGATACTAGCCACTGAAGAGACAGGAGAGCAGACAAGGGGGATGACTCCTTAGCAGTTAGCAAAGAAAACATCTCCTTTGAAGTTAGGCATTTTTCTATCCCTACAACTTTTTCACTGGCACAGAGACGGGGGCCTGGTGAACAGCATGGTTTTGCTTTCTGCAGTGAGAAACCGAACATGGACACAAACAGGAAGGACAGAAAGAAGCAAGAGGGAAGGAGTGACTCTACCCAGCCGGAAATGCTGAAGAACCTGGGACTCACGGAACGGGTGAGATCAGACCATGGGAGGGGTCTGTGTCTGCCATCAGCTGAGGGCATCTTCAGGATGGTGGAAAAGATGCAATTGTAGGACAAGAGGATGAGCAAAAACGGAACCAGCGAAAGGAACACCGTAAGGATAGTAAGAGCAACTTCATTCTGGCGGGTGTCTGTGGAGGCCAGTCTCATCACAGAGAGAATGTCACTGTAGAAATGGCTGATTCTATTAGACCCACAGACCCAGAGATTCTATTAGACCGACAAACGCCACCAAGATACCAATGGTCCAGGAACCAGCTGCCATCTGAGCACAGAGGGTTTGGTTTATAATGAAGGTGTATTGCAGGGGATGGCACATGGCCACATATCGATCATACGCCATAACAGAGAGGCGGCAGCGTTCCGTGATGCCAAAGAGAACAAAGAAAAACATCTGAGCGCCACAGCCCGCGAAGGAGTTGGTCTAGGTCTCTGACAGCAGGTTCACCAGCATTTTGGGCTGGGTGACTGAGGTGTAGCAGATCTGCCAGGAAGGATAAATTCCTGGGGAAATAATACATGGGGTGTGAAGGGCAGAGTCAGCAATCGTGACGATAACAATCAGAGTGTTCCCCACCAGGGCCATCACATAGAAGGTGAACACCAGCAGAAAGAGCAGGACTTGCAATGACTGGAAATCAGAGGATCCCAGCAACTCTGTCTCAGTCACACAGGTCTGGTGGCCCTTCTCCATATCTTCAACACACTTCAGCAGGGGCCTAGGAGATTGAAAACTAAGGGAAGCACCTTTGGTAATAATAGATGTAGAGATGTGCCAAAAAAATTGTTGAAACTGTCCTCCTTTGCAAAATGCTGGTTTGTTGATATTCAAATAACTTGCAGAAATGTGCCGATTTTGGGCAAAATGTTCCACACAAAAATATTCAAAACCTAATGTTTTGTGTATCTACTTTCTCATTTCAATTTGTTCCAGATTTCTTGTTTTGTTTTGATTGTTTGACAGAAGCTATGAGTGGGTGACAGGATGGATCATTTGATGATGACCTGTTCTGTTCATTCCCTCTGAAGCACCTGACATTGGCCACTGTTGGAAGACAGGATACTAGGCTAGATGGACCATTGGTCTGACCCAGTATGGCCATACTTATGTTATTATTTGTATTTTCTATTACGTTGTAAAATATTAAAATTTAATATGTAATACATGATTATATGTATACATTCTATATACTTTAATATATGTTATTTTACATTATACTTAATATTTTACTATATTGCATTTAATATTTATTATTCTACTATAATTCTAAAGGGTCATTTCACTTCAACATGATCAAAACAAAACATTTCAATAGCATCCTTTTGAGGGTTGTGAATCAAATCTTTATTCAGAATTTCCATTTTTAAACATATTTAGGTGCCTAGTAGGATTTTCAAAAACATCTAAGGTAACCTTAGAGCGTGCCTACCAGGTTTGTGTGTATTTGTGTACCCTATATACACATTAAATAAAGGCAGAGTATGTGGATAGCTAGCTTGCTAGATAGCTAGATAATAAAAGCCAATTATTGTGCCTTTTTGTTGTTCATGACTGTTGATGTCCAGATCAATGATTTCCTTGAAAGTATACATTATTTGGTGTTATTCATCAAAGAATGTATGTGAATCTTTCTTACTCCATAGCTCATTTACAAGAACTTCATGATAAACATTGTCTGTGAGCCTTGAACTGTTTTGACTTGACACATTTTAGCATGCCCCGTTTCCCTGGCCTTTTTTGTTACAATGAATTATTACAATTGGTTTTCTTAAAAAACTAATTCAGCTGGTTCAAATTGTCATAACTTCTTGTCCAAACACTCAATGATTATGAATTTAAAACTCATCTTCTTTGAATATTCTGATCTAAGCCACTGATCTAAATATATATATATATATATATATATATATATATATATATATATATATGGTGCTTAACTGTAACCATGAGAGAAGTACCACTGATGCTTCATTTTGCTTTTTTTTTTTTTTAAATTAGGGGGTTTGTGTCATGGTACCCAGAGTGGCTCATATCTAAGTGTGCAAAACTCAGGTCAGAGCGTCAGAAACCAGGGCAGACACCCCAGACTGGGGGCATATTCCATCATTAGATTTTACCATGCCAGTAGTGAAAGTGTGCTCCTGGATCACTATCTATCATTGTCATGGTCACAGACAGTCCCCTTATACTCTCTAGCTTCTCTTTGCCACCCAGACAAATAGGACTTTGTGATAAAGGATTATGAAAACCAGAAATCAGATAAACTAGATTCTTCCAACCGCAAAGGATCGGTCGCTCACCCTAGATCACTGGAACAATGAGACAAATCAATCAACCAACTGCTAAAACAAAGAAACAAAATTAGATAAACCAAACTATAAATCTCCAAAAATCTCCATCCCCCAAGCAAGACTTTTTAAACCCCAAAAGTAGAAGAACAAGATGTTCCATGAAGTCTACTAGGGACTTGCTATGGCTATTGATTTTGTGTGGAAAGTACTAAGGTAGCAGGCCAATGGGTGGCAGTATAAAAATCTAAAAGAAAACCCCAAAAAACAGAGATGCAGATTTTGATTTTTGTTACACTTGTGGATACCTGTATTGACTTCAGTGGTGTTAGTCTGGTTTTTTGTTTTCTTTGTGGGGTTTTTTTTGTTACCACTGTAAATGCAACATTTTGCATAAACAGACTGTGCACCATGTTCTCATAGATACAAAATGTTCACCCATTGATTAGATTAATAATGAAATACATGGTCATGAGAGAACAATGGACATTTTATTCTTGGTGACTAACCTCCACTCAGTCAGTTTCTTCAGGGCAGCTTTGATCTCCTTGTTCCTCATGCTATAGATGATTGGATTCATCATGGGAGGCACCACAGAATAGAGAACAGCCACAACAAGATCCAGACCTGATTGAGAACTGGAGGTGGGTTTCAGGTAGGCAAAGGTCCCAGTGAAAAGTAACAAGGAGACCACAATGAGGTGAGGGAGGCAGGTGGAGAAGGCTTTATGGCGGCCCAGCTCAGAGGGGATTCTCAGCACCCTGGTAAAAATTTGAACATATGATACAATTATTAAAGCAAAAAGGCTCAATCCTAAAAGTGCATTAAAGGCAATAACCCCAACTTCACTCAGATACGAGTCAGAGCAGGAGAGCTTGAGGAGCTTGGGGATTTCACAGAAGAACTGATCCACCATGTTGCCTCCACAGAAGGATACTGCAAATGTGTTCCCAGTGTGCAAAGCAGAATTGAGAATACCACTAGTCCAGGCACTGGCTGCCATTTGGACACAAGCTCCCCTGTTCATCACAGTCTCATAGTGCAGTGGTTTGCAGATGGCAACGTATCGGTCATAAGCCATGACAGTGAGTAGGGCAAAGTCTGCCGAAGCGAAGAAGAAGAAGAGAAAGACTTGGAGAACACATCCAGCGTAAGAAATTGACGTGGTGTTCAATAGGGAATTGGCCATGGACTTGGGGACAGTGACGGAGATGGAGCCAATGTCTAGGATCGACAAATTCATCAGGAAGAAGTACATGGGAGTGTGAAGGTGGTGATCGATGGCTACTACTGTGATAACGAGGAGGTTTCCTGTCAGGGCTACCAGGTAAATCCCTAGAAACACGACAAAGTGTAAAATCTGCAGCTCCCGATTGTCAGAGAATCCCAGGAGAAGGAACTCGGTCACCGTGGTTCGGTTGGACATTTTCCTTCACAGTACATCGTGTGCCGCCTATGGAGAGAAGGACAAGGACAATGGTAGGCTGGAGCACTCCTGCCTCCTTACCTCTATCAGCCACCCCAGTCGTCAGGCACATTATCACATCTGTCATTGGGGTAGCTCTAATGACATGAATACATGTGATTGTGGTGAAGTGCAGACCGTGGAGCATCTGCTGGTTTGGCGACTCCTAGAGGAGGTCTGTATGGAGAAGGACCTTGCTGCAATGATGGAAGGAGGCATTACTTGTGCACAGTTCTGGAAAAACATCTGATGTGTGACAAGGACACAAGAAGAAGATCACACCAGTATAAATTGCCATAAGTCCCTTCCAGTCAATGGAGTGGCATCCATTTCCATCATTGGGCAATCTGGTCCAAGATGTGGCTAGATAAATTACAGTGTAGATACGGAACAAACGACAACCCAAACGCACCCACCCTTGATATGATTGTTGTCCTAGTGCGACAATGGAGCCATTTTATGGGAGGAAAATAAATGAGTTCAACAAAGTGTGGGCTGAGAGTGGGAAATGACCACTGCCTGTAAATATATCAGAGGTGTCACAGATTGTATCAAGCCCCCCTTCCTGGACACCCACTAGGAAGGCTGTGAGAGCCATAGAAGCCTCGGTGTTCAGTATCCCATGTCTCGGATTCCTTGGGACACTTTCATGGCCCAAAACTTCCATCTGGCACCCCCCTCTGAGTTCTGGAACCTGACGTCCAGCCACCTGGCCCCCCTGGGATCAGTGCTGACCCTTCAGACTCCCAAGTACTCAAACTCACCCCTCTCCCATAACTCCACCCACCCACCCACACACACAGTTTGTTCAATCTATCAACTTTCTGCTCTTTATATTTAATTGTATAATGCACAGGGAAGTACAGATCACACAGAACCATCAACATCCTAAACTCAGTATCCCTCATTAACTCATCTTTCTCTTGGGGTTCCTCAGGGTTCTGGCAGGCAACGCAGGGTCCTACCCTGCCCTGACCCAGCCTCCCTCATCTTAATCTGGAGCAGGCTGGCTTTCTCCTCCAGTTCCCCCTGATCAGTCTATTTATAGACTCCTGCTGGGGTCACCTACTTCTTTTGCTCCACTCTTTGGTAATTTTCCACTGCTCTGAAAGTCCTCTGCCTTCAGACAGGAAGAAGACATGTCTTCTCCCAGCTAGAGCAAACCCGTTGTCTCAAGGTGTTTTACTTGAATAAGATGGTCGTTGAGTGCTGACTACTTGCTATTGTCCCTGGCCTGGCCGAGACATGTCACAATCCTGCTAAGTCATAGACTCATAGACTCTAAGGTCAGAAGGGACCAATATGATAATCTAGTCTGACCTCCTGCACAACGCAGGCCACAGAACCTCACCCATCCACTCCTGTGATAGACCCCCAACCTATGACTGAGTTATTAAAGTCCTCACATCATGGTTTAAAGACTTTAAGGTACAGAGAATCCACCCGCAAGTGAGCCGTACCCCATACTACAATAAAAGAACCTACACACGTGCTAAAAAGAGATCACCCTGCAATTCCATCCAAGGGCTCAGGTAGGAGTCAGTCCTTCAAACCTCACCAAGGCATTTTTCTGTGTCGCATCCCATCTCCCCCTCGAGAGGTTACATTCAATCCCAGCCCACAACAACGCATACATTTTGCATTTAAAGTGATGGACTCCGGAGACATTTAAACTTAATTCTGGAAGATTTTTCAGGGATATTGCAGGAAATTGCCATATCTGTCTCTTCTGATCTTATGTCCTCTGTTTCTGTGAAAAACAGCAGGCTCACAGAAAGCTAAAATAGAATCATAGAAGATTAGGGTTGGCAGGGACTTCAGGAGGTCATCTAGTCCAACCCCCTGCTCAAAACAGGACCAACTCCAATTAAATCATCATAAAATACTAAAACGTCAACACAACCAGACTCCGTCTTCACAGAAAATATGACATAAACACTCCCAGCAGTGTATGGCAGCTTGTATGCAACAGATTCTATTCCTGGAAAATGTTGTTTGGTTTTGAACCCAATTTTCCTATTTAAAAAAATGGTAGCAGGCTGCCTATGCACAAAACTCTGATGCTGAGCTTAGAGACCCTCGTGCTTAGAAAACACATTCTCTGGGCTATCACCTGTGTTAGTTACCTAATTTTTACTTTCCTGCATCTATTCCTTTGAAACAGAAATAAACTCAGTAGTGGTAGGATAAATGGGCTTGCAATTGCAATATTGCTTCAAAATATTAATATTTTCCACCCCTGCTTAATGCTCAGTTTATAAGTAAGAGGGTCAGAAATGTTCCATCTGGATGCTTTATCATATGAAGAGTGGAAAAGGGAAATTTTCAGGGAGAGTGTATGATATCCTCAGGGAGGGGGAATCTTCTTTTGCTTGAAAAACTGACACCCCCCTTTCTTTTTTCAAGTTAAAATGTCAGGTTTCCTTTGTTTTTAGGTGAAAAGCTTTAGCTTCTGGTTGCCATCTCCTGAAAAATTTTCCATTTGGGGGTTTCTGCTGCAGAGTCAAAATTTTCCATGTGTTTTATTTTTCTTTTAGTTTCTTTTTCTGACAGACTTCAGAAGTTTGATTACATTGATAATGACATTTTTTTAAAAGTTCCAGTCATAATTCTTAAATTAGCCTTGATGTTAATTACTTAACTTACGTAATTGAAGCAGTAACTTACTGTGCTGTTCATTGCAGATTGTACTCCAACTTGCTGTACGTTCAATCCACCATCTCCAAGGTCTATCTATCTCTCTATCTATCTCTCTATCTCAATGTCCCTACTACTGGATTATCTACATGCCAGAGGGAAAGATTTCAAAGAATCCTTTCACCTGCTTACCCTGAGACTGACTTGATAACACTGGACTCAAAGTTGTTGCTCTCTGCAGATGAGCTGAGTCTGATCATCACTGACGTTAGAAGACTGATGCTGTAGGAGGCAATTTATCCATTTCTGTTTCCTCAGGGCTTGCTGGACTCATTCCCTGGAGCCCTGCGCACCCCAGAAGCAGAGGCCCAGAGATAAAAGTGCATCAGTTCACACATGAAAAAGCCAAAAGGGGCTAGTATGTTCCTCTGGTCTGACCCCTGCCCAGCACAGGTTGTAGGATCTCCCGCAGGGTTCCCTGATTCCAGCCCGGCTTCTGTGCTATCCATGCAGCACATTTACAAAGGTATTTGGGCAACTAAAGACGGTGGCAGGAGACTCGTGTGATTTTCCAAAGCTCCTAAATTCCATGGAGATTCAATGGGAGTTAGGCACCTCCCCTGCTCAGGTGCTTTTGTGCATACTACATAGTCGACATCTCCATCTTTAAGTGCATGAATTCCTTTCTAAAGCTGGCTGTGCGTCTAACTTCTTAACTTCCTGGGCTTTCCTTCATTTTAAGAAATACTAAGCCAGGATTTGCAAAGGCGACTAAGATATGCAAATGTTGGATGCTGAAGTGCCTTGGCCTACCTGGAACACGCCAGCCTGTGGTGATATAAGTACAACCAGGCAGCAGGGGCTGGAGAGAGAAGGTCAAAACAACTGTAGCTCTTGCAATATAAGCCCGGTTTGCAACTAAGTTGCTCTCTGTGCCCCAGTTTCCCTGCTTGTAACCTGGAGGATAAGAACTGAGACAAGATGAATAATTCGCAAGGAATCATTCATTCACAATTCAGTTTTGTCCAAGCCCTTAATAAAGTTTCATGGATCTGGGTGAAATATTTGTTGCTTTTTTTTTTTTTCAAACAGAATTTGGCTGTTTCCACAGGAACGTAGGAATTGCCAGAGTCGAGGACCCTGAGTCTGACATGGGCCGGCACCACAGATGCTGAACCACCAACAATAACACAAGGTGATGGTGTGGAGCTGCTCTCTGCTGCATCGTTTGCCTGAGTCTGCTGAAAGCCTGAGATAATGGCTCTGGGAAGGGCAACTGCCCCAGGTTTCTCCATGGGCATTCATCTCCCAGCCGCACTCCTCTGGAGGACCCCGCCAAGACCTCTCCAGCAGGAGGCTCAGTGTGCAGGGGGAGGAAAATTGCACAGCTATCCCAAGCCCGTCACCCAAGCAGATACACCCTGGTTGGGGAGACAAGGATTGGAAGGACCTATACTGCCCCCTGCCGGTCTGTGGGCACCTTGCTGATCCCAAGGAGTGTTGGGAGGTGTTGGCCAGGAGGTGTTACCTGAGCTATAAATTGTTATTAATTATATTGATAACCGAAGAATTCTCAATTAACACTCAGCAGTTTAGTAAGCTCTTGTCCCAAGATCAGGGCCAGCATTATTCAAATTACGGCTCAGCTGGGAACCCCAATGTGCGTGATTGCAACACTCACACTTAGGGAAACCCTTCCGCATTTGTCATAAGTGTATTCATACAGTTCCCATAGTCACCAACACTCTCCCCCAGTAAGGTGTATAGAGAGAATGCAGAATGCACATCTGAACATCCATAGACTCCCACCAGCCCTCGCAGGACAACCTGAAACGTTAGTTGTTATCTTCCTCTTCACCATCAACTTCCTCTTCCCAGCACAGAGACTGGGATACAACTGTAATAATATATTCTTCCGACACCACTATGCCTAATGTTCTCCCATCTTCCTTCTTTGTGTTTCTTCACCTAGCTAAAGTAGGGGTGCTCTTCTCCTATAGGCTAGTTTCTTAGTTATCTTAACTTAGCATATACGTTAATTCATTGCCATGGAGCTCCTAAGGTCAGACATCTGCAAATGTTCCTACCCTAAAATATCCAAAACCTAGTATCAGTTTATATTCCCTGTGGTTACCTGATATATCCTAAACATAATTTTCCCAGTTTACCAATAACTCAGGGTCATGATTGGGCCATTTATCTATGCCAAAGTTTATAGCTCTCAATAACTTTAAGATAAATACTTAAATTAATTCTTTACAGGATACAGGCCTGTGGGTTACTGCTCAATATATGCCCTTGTTGCCAAGAAGGCTAACGGCATATTGGGCTGCAATAGTAGGAGCATTGCCAGCAGATGGAGGGAAGCTAAAGGCTGCTATCAAATCATCCCTCATTCTTCTCCTTTGCAGACTAAACAAGCCTCATTCCCTCAGCTTCCCCTCATAAATCATGTGCTCCAGCCCCCTAATCAGTTTTGTTGCCCTGAGCTGGATTCTCTCCAATTTGTCCACATTCTTCCTGGACCAAAACTGGACACAATACTCCAAATGAAGTCTCACCAGTGCTGAATAGAGGGAAATAATCACTTCCCTCGATTGGCTAGCAATGCTCCTACTAATGTAGCCCAATATGCTGTTAGCTTTCTGGCAACCAGGGCACACTGCTGACTCATATCCAGCTTCTTACCCACTGTAACCCCCAGAACCTTTTCTGCAGAACTGCTGCCTAGCCAGTCGGTCCCCAGTCTGTAGCTGTGCATGGGATTCTTCCGTCCTAAGTGCAGGACTCTGCACTTGTCCTTGTTGAACCTCATCAGATTTCCTTTGGCCTAATCCTCCAATTTTTCTAGGTCACTCTGTATCCTATCCCTACCCTCCAGCATATCTAACACTCCCCCTAGCTTAGTGTCATCTGCAAATTTGCTGAAGGTGCAATCCACCCATAGCCATGCCACTGACAAGACACTTGCAGTACCTCTGAGTGGCGCCAATTGATAATTGGGCCATCACACGCTCAGGTTAATTTTTTCAAGGGATCTTAGAGCAGCCTGGGGCTCCAGAGGTGCAATGACCAGGTCACCAGCCTGGGGTATATGCTCTGAGAGTCACTGTCCTATGTCACCAGTTACGGGGCTGGTAGCTAATCTGTCACCACTGAAGGAAACTCGCATGTGTGCTCTGCTGACGGAGGAAAGCCTTATTGCAGACTAGGTGACACTGGTGTTTATAGTCGCAGGTCCGCAGGTAGGCCTCCCTTGGCACTAACCGTGTGGTGCCGTATCTGGAGACTGTAGCACCATTCCACAACATCTTGGGCATCTGAGCAGCTCCATTTAGGATTACACTGCTCACCCCATATGGGGAAGGGACTAGGAAGGGTGCCCTCAAAACTGTCTGCTTCCATAGAACCTGACCGGACCACTGCATTTGGAAGGTCGCACACCTAAGCAGTCGGAAAATGAGCCAACGTGCAATTACAATGGCTTTGTGGCATGTGAGGGCTCTGTGTGAAAATTTTACAACCAGCTGACCTGAGAGCAATTAGGGTGATAGGAAATAGA
Organism: Emydura macquarii macquarii; assembly: GCF_026122565.2. Taxonomy (NCBI): domain Eukaryota; kingdom Metazoa; phylum Chordata; order Testudines; family Chelidae; genus Emydura; species Emydura macquarii. The sequence continues at coordinate 101,274 of NW_027130189.1, read as the reverse complement.
GGCCAAGGAGGGGGAGAGAGACATCTCAGATGAGGAGATGAGAGGGAGGTAACTGCAACTGGCTGGGCATGGAAACTGGTCAGAAGCCAGAGTTAAGACTCCCTACCCTTTCCAGTTGTTTTACATGTTTTCCTAGAGTCCCCCTTCAGATGTGATCCCTTGATTTAGCCTCAGGGGACCACATGACAGTTGAAGCAAGGAACCACAGGCTTCACACAGGAACTTCTCAAACACACACACTTTACTCATAGGCTGTGTCAACGCTAGAAATGTGGCATTGAGCTACCTAGTTAAATCAACCTAACGTTGTAACGTAACCCAGGCCTTAGACAGCCCTAGCAAGTCACAGACCTCTGCAAAAGAATTCAGTGGGAAAATAAATAAAGAAGTACAGCCCATTAAAGCAGAGTGAAAGCTCCTTGGTGGATTGTGCTGGTGGATCAAAGCTGCGAGGTTCACAGTGGTTGGGGCACACCGGCAGTGCATGGGAGCTTCAGAGTCTTGGCAGAGCTGGGAGTGCGGTGGGGAAGGGGTGCCATTGAAGAGCGAGGGAGTCATTTTGGAAAATGACTTTTTGATGTTTTGTTTTGGGGTTTATATCTCCAGAATCCCTCTCTCAAATGGCCCCATATTTGGTCACTAACAACTCCAGCTCTGCACAGCCTCCACCCTTGAAACAAACAAGCCAAACAAACTCTGCAAACTATCTGGAAAAAAATGACTTATGTCTCCTCAAACCCTGGCTCAACGTACTCCGAATTTGAGTCACTAGCCCTACTCTGCACCATCCAGAGGCACACCGAATTTCAAAGGAATTCAAATAAGCTTGGCAATGTTAGAGAATTTTGAAAGGTCAGCTTTTAAACAGTAGCCATGATGCAGCAGTCGCTATAGTGGTGCTCCTAGGCCAGAATAATATTCATCAGTTTTTTTCTCAACTAGGTACACACTGTACAGAATTCTATCTATTAGCCATGTTCCAGGAATTTTCTTGGAGGAATACAATAGAATTGTGCTGTTAAGCAATGAGAAGCACAGCTACAGGAATAAATATAATACTAGGAATACCAGCACAAATATTCAGCTCCTGTGAACTGGCATAACTCCATAGCACTAGGGCAATTGACACCAGCTGAATAACTCGCCTAACTGTCTTTAATGGAGCTATGGCTGATTTATATCAGCTGGGGTCTTGCCTTTCATATTTCTTCAATGTCTCTGATGTACCCACAACCAGTGTGAATGAAATATTTTTAAAATGCCATTCAGCTTTGCATCTCCAGCTGAATGAGCCAAATTTTAGTGTTGTCTGAAGAAGAAAAAAATATGAAGTAGAATTACTGAGAAAGAAAGAAAGAAGTCGGGCCATTTATCCCAATAGAGGTTAAAGATCAGAAACAGAAAATCTCTGCAACACTGAATTCATCCAAAGTTCTAACCCTAGTGGGAATGAATTGGTCCATGACCATTCAAAGTTACACCTTGTATTATGGCCAAAGAGCTAAGAACGTGCAGACAGAGTAGGAACTTTTCTCTCATCCTTGGTTCAAGTTCACAGGCAAAGAATATGGATTAAAACTGTGACAGGCCAGACCCTCAGAGGGGTCAAATTGGCCATAGTTCAATTGCCATCAAAGGCCTGGGTCATCAGTTGGCAGAAACAGCTACTCTGAAATCAACGAGAATGCATTGATTTACATAAGCTCGGGATATGACACTTCGTTTTTAGTGTTTGCCTCGGGGTACCTCTTAGTGAAAAACTTCAAGCTGCCAGGGAAGCCTGAGCTGTGGTTCCTCTGGTGGCTGCATCCCAAGAGCTGCTGATGCAACCCATGAATAAAAAAACCCTGGCTCCCCCAGAGGTGATTTTGTGGAGCTAATGAAGGAACCGGCTATTCCAGGCCAACTGAGCTTCTTGTGCCACGAGGCTCTGAGCTGTTATAGGTCACATGTCTGTGCTATAAATATATATTTGATTTGGCAAATACCTTGAGATAGTCCTTGGGCCTCAGCCCTGCCTTGTTTTTAACCAAGGCTTCTTCCACGGATGCAGCCAGCCTGTGAGATCCAGGGCTGGCCACTGTTTCCCTCTGTGAGGTGAGGGTCAGCTAGGGTAGGGTGGAAAGGTTGTTTGTTCATAGGTGAGATGATTGCTGAGATCTGAGACCTGGAGAGCAGATTCAGCTATTTAGCCCCAGAGCAGGGACATCCGAGATTGTGACCAGGTCTGAAGCCTGAACAAGCTCTAGAGCCATTTAGTCCATCAGTTCTCAGCCAAGGATCCTCAAGGAAGGACGCAGTGATCGCCCATCTGTGGAGAGGATCCCTGTCTGCTGGGGAGGGCAGAGAGACCCAGCAACTCAGGAAATTCAGTGACAGGGCATACAGACAGCTGCTGGATAATGCAGTGATGGGTACATGAGAGAGAGACACATGCATGAAAATATAGAGATAAACAGTTGCCAATGATTTCTAACAGCGGAGGATCAAACGCATCGCAAGCTGGGAAAGATTTCTCCAAAGACCGACACAGTACGTTTGCTATTTCAACTACAATGGTTAGAATGTTAATGTACAGGACTGATGTAAGAACACAAATCTGAGTGGCAATTTGAACTCTTTAAGACTTTGGCTATCAATTCAATACAAGCAGGAGAGCCAATCAGATTTTTTTTTTAGAAGAAAATTATGTCTTTTTATAAAATCCCCCAAATTATGGGGTTTTGGCCACAGAGAATCAAACATTTTCTGCTGAAAACTGAAAGATTCCAACCAAATCCCCCTCCCACCGGGAAAAAAAAGTTTTCGGTTTTTTGATAGAGAGACGACACTTGCCATGAAAATGTGTTTAAGTGAAAACACAGTTCTTTTAATCGTTTAAGCAGAACATTTTTGACCAGCCCTAATTGGATATTAACTCTCAGCCAAGGTGGGAAACGCTAATAGGTCCAAGTACACCGTAATTTCTAAACATCGTCATTTTATTACATGCATTTTTATTTCTGTTTCAAAGACGTATTTCTGCAGGATGACAGAACTGAGTAGACAGCAGAGGTGATGGCCCATGGAATATGGGTTGTACCCAGCAGACATACTAGCATCTGGAAATTCAGAGTCAGAATTGAATCAAGCCATCACAGCCTATCTATCTTGACCCTGCTCAAGGACATTAAGGGCACATCCACCCTGCAGTTGGGACTGTGCTTCCCAACTCAGATAGGCAGACGTCACTAGCTAGGGGTAGCACAATACAAACCCACCAGATCTCTGTGGGTACATAATCAGATGCTCATGCTATCTTTGGCACAGTGTAGGTGGACTCACTCTAGGTCGATGGGACTAGAATCCAGATCTCCTGGGATCTCTCACCATATCCACTATGCAACACTGCTGCCCGTCGAGCACAGATGCTGCACATGGGTGCACGGAGCTGACGCATGATAAGACATATCCCCCCCAGAGCTCATAATCAAGCGGACAAGGCAGAGAAAGGAAACAGAAGTGGCTGGCCCACGGTCACACAGCAGAACCGAGAAGATAACCCAGTTCTTTTGCCTCCATTGACCACACAGCACAGACATAAAGTCACAGAGGGAGACGGCACATCCCAGCGGTAACTGAAGGATGCGGCTCGCTCATCATCACCCAGAGATGGCAGCATAGCTGGGATTGGTGCCATCCATCAACTTGTAACCAGGTAGCAGGTCATCTATACACCGAGCTTGGGAGGAATCGTTACAGACAAGCCGGCACTTAGGATGCTCAGGGAGTCTGTTGTATTCCTCTAGAAAGTGGGAATCAGGCTCTATTGATGATTTAGTATTTTAATTTCATGCCCAATGTTATTGCTCCATTGCTCGGCAGAGCTGAGGGACCAAATTTGCTAGAACTGTGGGCTTGGGCTGTAATTTGTCCCAATCTGTGAAGCATTTCATCAGGTGACATCGTGGGGCAGATCCAGAGAGGGTGTAAACTCGTCTCTCTCACCAACAGAGGTGGGTCCAATGACAGATTTTCCCTCACCCACCTTGTCTCTCTTGTGGTCCGATTGCCAGCAGTGAAGAGAACTCCCCAGTCGTAGTCAGAGAAGTGAGGAGAGCTGTGTTCCTTTGATACTCACATCATGAGAAGTTTCAGAGGGGAATCAGGATCGCTCCCTCTGACACGCTAATCCTGACTCGTGACCCTCTCCTTCCCTCCACAGCCATCGCACAAGGCGCTGAGGAAGAAAATGTCCAACCAAACCACTGTGACCGAGTTCCTTCTCCTGAGAGTCTCTGACATTCGAGAGCTGCAGATTTTGCACTTTGTGGCGTTTCTAGTGATTTACCTGGCAGCCCTGGTGGGGAACCTTCTCATCATCACAGCTGTAGCCCTCGACCGCCACCTTCACACCCCCCTCTACTTCTTCCTGATGAATCTGTCCATCCTAGACCTCGGCTACATTTCTGTCACCCTCCCCAAATCCATGCTCAACTTCCTCATGAACACCAGATCGATTTCTTATTCTGTATGTGTTGCCCAAGTCTTTCTCTTCGTGTTCCTCAGTTCAGCTGATCTCAGCATACTGACCGCCATGACGTACGACCGATACATCACCATCTGTCAGCCACTGCATTATGGGAGGGTGATGAACAGGGGAGCTTGTGTCCAAATGGCAGTCGGTGCGTGGATCAGCAGTGCGCTCTACTCTGGCCTACATACCAGGAGCATATTTGCAATATCTTTCTGTGGAGGCAACACGGTGGATCAGTTCTTCTGTCACATTCCCCAGCTCCTCAAGCTCGCCTGCACCGACTCGTACCTCAGTGAAACCAGGGTTATTCTCTTTAGTGTGGTCTTATTGTTAAACTGGTTCGTTTTGATAATTGTGTCGTATGTCCTGATATTCAGAGCAGTGCTGAGAATCCCCTCTGAGCAGGGCCGGCATAAAGCCTTCTCCACCTGCCTCCCTCACCTCACTGTGGTCTCCTTGTTAGTTTTCACTGCCTTCTTTGCCGACCTGAAACCCCTCTCCAGCTCCACGTCAGGGCTGGATCTCGTGATGGATGTTTTCTATTTCATGGTCCCTCCAGTGCTGAATCCCATCATCTACAGCATGCGGAACAAGGAGATCAAAGCTGCCCTGAGGAATCTGATTGTGTGGAGTTTCTTCACCAAGAACGAAAGGTCCATCTTTCTCTGATGACCTTGGCTTCATTCTGCATTTCTTTACAGGTATAATCAACTAATGACATTTTTGTCTCCATGAGAACATGCTGTGCAATTTTTAAGTGAAAAATGCTGTATTTACAGTAGTAAATTCAGACTCTCTCCACTGACTTTAGTTTTGGTTGCCTTTCAACTACTGGCCCTTTTTCAGGAACAGTATTTTTGCTGTATAGGAAGGCAAGTTGAGGAGCGAGGGAAGGAGGAGCATGACCATTGGGTCTGGAAGTCTTAATTTTAGCACATGACACAGAGATCGGGACCCCATTTAAGATCAGAGTCCTGCTCTGTGTGGGGGCCAATTGTCATCATATATAAGGACTTGCAAGAGATACTGCTGGAGAGATTGATGAAACACAAACAAGATCTATCTATCTCTCTATCGAAGATTTGTATACTGCCAACAGCACCATTCTCTCTAATGACCTTCTACATAAAATCAGTAGCCATATCAAAGACCTTAGTAGACATCATGAACTCTATGGCTCTTCTTATTTTTCAGGGTAAAAATACCAAATGGATTGCAATATCAGTGCATTAGCTTTCTGTTTTTTCTTTCTGCCTCTGTTCTTTAGTTTATTTTTTTTAAATCTAGTTGGCTGGAGGGTTGATTTGTTCCTTTGTTCCATGTGTTTTTAAGGTGGGAGTGCATGGGGAGATGGTGCGTGCTTAGTTAGACAGCGCTGTCAATATTTTGTCATATTTTGGGAAGTCTAGGTTGGATATTAGGAAAACCTCTTTCACTAGAAGGATGGTGAAGCACTGGAATGGGTTACCTAGGGAGTTGGTGGAATCTCTACCCTTAGAGGTTTTTAAAGTGCAGCTTGACAATGCCCTGGCTGGGATAGTTTAGTTGGGGTTGGTTCAGCTTTGAGCATGGGGTTGGACTAGATGATCTCCTGAGGTCCCTTCCAACTCTAATCTTCTATGCTTCTATGATCTATTGGATCATCCCAGGTGTCATCTCTTTGATGGGGTTTTCTGAGCGAGCTGAAGTTTTTTTCCCCACAGTGATAAAGGGGTACAGAAGAGGTGTCTGCATGGCTGAATTCCTGTTAAAATAATTTTGGAATAGTGGTGGGGTGCAATTGTGTTATTAATGATGTGTTATGGAATCAAGAGCCTTATAGACACATTTTTTATTATTTTAACCTAAATCAATCAATCAATATTATGTCATTCTTGCTATTGTTGAAAAGAGTTCGTTTGTTGGTTTTTTAAGAGGAAGTTGTGCAGTGTTTCTTAAAGACACTCAGATGGATAATGAGGCCAAATTTGTATTCGATTGAAGTCAATGGGATTTAGCTGATGTCTTCAACGGGATCAGGATTTGGCCCATGAACACAAAGATCCAAGGGTGGCTAACGGTGGGTTATGGAAAGTGAGTGCAACTGAGATGAGCAGGTAAGATCCCTATCTCAGCTAAACCTTTGCTAACACAAAGTGGCTCCATCAACATTGCTGATATAACAGTGCCCGGTTCTGGACCAAAGATACTAGCCTAAATTCAATAGTGAGATAAACACTTGTATTTGCAGTGTTGTTGCAACCATGTTGATCCCAGGATATTAGAGAGACAAGGTGGGTGAGGTGTTATCTTTTATTGGAATAACTTGTGCTGGTGAGAGAGCCCTGCTTTCGAATTTATACAGAGCTTTCCTTCAGGTCAGAAGAACAGTCAAAAGCTGGTCTTTCTCACCAACAAAGCGGATCCAATAAAGATATCCCCTCACCCACCATGTGTCTCTAACAAATGCTGATGTAAATTATTTGTATGGCATCATATTGTTATATTATTGGTGTCAGTGAAAAATGCCACTGACCTGCCATTCCATACATCAGGGGTTCCCAAACCATGGGCCATGGGTGGTAGTTTGGGTGTGTCTTGGGGGGTGTAATGTACCCCCAATTGCATAAATTGGTGGAGTAGTGACTAGCGATGCTCCACAGAGGAGCCCAGAATCTCCGATGAGTGGTAGAGGGCAGAGCGGAGTTGTTGGGAAGTGGGCGGAAGTCCAGGTGAAGGGGCTGTCCCCAAAACGCTGGCTCTCAGGGTGGCTGGAGGAAATAGTGGATGGCTCGCGGCTGTGGCCACTCCGAGCCGCCGCACCCCACTGCTGGTGGCTCTCGGGCCCCTTCAAGTATCAGTCCCCACCCCCATGGACTGGGGCTCGATGACACTGTTCTGTTTCTGCCTCGTCAATGCTGTAATCAGGACTGTCATAGGTAACGGCCAGGCCCGACAGGTGAGCCCGTCCCAGACAAGGGGTGTCTTAATTCCCAGGCAAAGTGCTCCATGGTCTGCACCGATCCCAGCCCAGCAAGGGGCTCTATGTGTGGCAGGCAAGGAAGAGCACAGTCTCCCATCAGATGAGATATGAACTTTCCCCACTGGCGATTCCGAGTAGGATATTTCTTCTTCAGGTTTGGCTGTCTGCTTTGAGATCACAGGAGCTCCGCCTCGGAGTTAGTGACCTGGAGGGACCCAGAACAGGTGGGACATGCCGGCCTCGGCCCCTAGAGCATGACATTATCTGGCGGCCATTCCTGGAAATGACCAGCCACTTCTGTCTCTGAACAGTTCTATATTGTCTAACAGTAGAGGAAATGCTAGTGCTTCTTTCCATGGGAAAGTCCGAGATTTCAGAATTTGGCTTTCTACCAAAAAAACCCAAACCAAAACAAAACAAAACCACCACACCCAGCAAATAACCAAAAAAAAAAAAAAAATCAAAATATCAGATGAGTTTGCAAAACGAAAAGTTTTAAAACGTCTATTGGAAAGTGTCAAGGAAAAAGCCAACATTTGGGAGTGAATCATTCGGTCAATAATTCTCTTCTTTCTGACATTTCAAAACATCAGTAGTTTTGGCATTTTTCACATGTTGAAATTCAGATTACATTGAAAGAAAAGAAAAAGGCCCATGTCTGTCGCTGATTGTTCTGAGGAGGCGTGTATATGTGTGTGATTATGAGCAGAAGTGTGTGTGTGTGCATGCGTGTCTGTGTAAAAGACTAGACAAGAAACAGGGAGAGACCAAGAGCAGAAAGAAGAAAGAAAAGCAGTGGTCTGTAAGCAAGATGTGAAGCCTACAGAGAGGTTCTGGGCTCACGTTTCTAAATGAAGCAAGCTTGGGTCTATAAACGAAGAACGCTCCGTTTTGTCTTTGGTTCCTCCTGTGTTCAGAGACGCAGGAATTTGCACATTTCTTGTAAATAAATAAGATTGCATCCAAGAAAGCACTGGACATTATCGTCATTTTCTGCTGCCAGCTGGAGCAAGCTAAAAGGTCCCGGACTCAGACTAGCCACTTGTGTCAAAAAGGGCGACATATCCAAACTCAACTTACTGAATCAACACAGGCATAAATAGGTGAAATCTAATGGTGATATACAGAGTGTTATACACTGTGACCTGTTGATCCCTTTTGCCCTTTAAGTCTATGAATCTATGACTCTATTTAGCTGCATTACAATATGTTGGCATCTGGTTCTAACAGAATTGAGCACATTGATTCCTCCCCCACCCAAAAAAATAAAGTTTGGACAAACACAAAAGGGAAACAACCCTGGTGTCATAATTACACATGAGAAATGAAATTATATATTGATAAGAGGTAGCCATTTTCCCCTCCTTGAATAACACACACCAAACGTTATCCAGATATTCACCCAGGGTCAACAGAAGCAATATATATAGAACAGGATCTCTGTATTAATTACATACTTTTATTATTATTATTATTATTAGTAGTAGTAGTAGTAGTATTGTTGTTGTTGTTGTTTTATACAACTCTGTATTCATTGTGGAAATTAATACCATCAAAGAACACATGGGAAAGATGAATATACCATTGTTTCCTTACTTGTGACCGAATACTTTATAATCTAACGTAGAAATCCCAAGTTTTAGAAGAATGTTAACATTGATGGACCCATTAATAAGTGGAAAGGACACCTCAAAGAACTTGATTCCCATTGGTTGGCCAAGTCTACGCAGGCCATCAACTCAACTCAACAGCACTTCTGTGTGTTTGTTTGTCTGTCTCTCGCTGTACTGAGATAACCTTTGAATAGCACATCTGATCAGGCCATCCACAGCTACAACCACCTCTGTAATTGTCGATAGATCGTAGAATTGGTTCATGTCACCATTAAAGCCCTCCATCATAACAATACTTAATCTCATCGCAGCCAATTCTTCCAACACAGTTTTTAACGTCTTGACACCCTGCATTACCCTTAGAGAAAGAAGACAGAAACCTAGTGGAATGATTAAGAGGAAATGGGTGGGAATGGGAGTATGTACACAGGGGAGAAAATGAGGAGCCTGGTATGGAGAGAGGAGGCAATGAAGGAATACACAGGATCACTGCTATGGGGGAAGGATGGAAACCCTGGTATTGGAGGAAGACAGGATGAGATGCACACAGAACCCCCAGTAGAGGGAAGATGGGGAGGAGCTGTGGGGAGTCCCTGTAATAGAGGGCGATGGGAGGGTGGCAGACAGGGAGATTGTGGGGAGCAAAGGGAAGAGGACTTCATACACCTCAGGTGTTTGCAAGAAGCTCTGCTGACAAAAGGTATGAAAGGTGAGACCCACATGTACAATACATTTTTACTGACATAACTAGAATAATCCATTTTTATGGAAAAATGGGGAAAGAATCTAAAATCAAATATTATTTAAAATAATGGGAACAAATCTGGAGGAAGGCTAAAAACACATACATTTGTGGAAGTATTCACGCAAATTATGAACAAATACTTCATGTATGTGAATTCACTACACTTAAGCTTATTAAAAGATATAAGAAATGTAGTCATAAACGCTAGAGAAAATGTGGAGGAATAGCAGTCTGTCTGTATACATGTTGGCAATGCCCCCAAAATAATCAGACAGAAATAACACAACATTTTAGAAAAAAATTAATTGATTTTTCAAGAAAGGGCCAATTCACAGTTATTCCTAGTAGAAAGATCTCTTTGTGCTCACATCCTGGAGAAGGACAGATCCACCAATATTAGTATCATGGAGAAATTAAGTAGGGGCAGTCCTTCCAAAGGAGAAAATGGTAGAGATCCCCAGATCATGATCAAGTAAAATGTATAAGGAGTTAATACTTTATTTGGAAGCTGAATATAACGAAAACAAACTTCATGCGAGGAGACTGACCAATACATTTTTCCCTACTGTCACAAATAGGAATTATGAATGAAAAAGTTTAATCTGATGGAAAGTCCATGTGGGATAATTATTACAAAATAGAAGAAAAAAGATCACTCAAGATAAATTCTGTTTCTATAATTTCCTCCCTGAGAAAATGATTCTTCTCATCAGTCTCCTGATGGCCATCTTCATCTCGGCATTTCTCAGCACGTAGATCATCGCGTTCAGCATTGGTGTGATTGCAGTGAAAAAGACTGAAGCCAACTTGTCCAGGGGGAATTTCCGGAAGGGCCGAGCATAGATGAAGATGGAGGGTATGAACTGTAAACACACAACTGTGATCTGGGTTCCACAGGTGGACAGAGGTTTGTGCTTCCCTTCTGTGACATGTTTCTTTATCCTGACTAAGATGACGATGTACGAAACGAGCGAGATGATGAACAGAATTATGACAAGCATCCCGCTGTTGGATACCATCAGCAACTCGACCAGGTAGGTGTCGGTGCAGGCCAGTTTGATGACTTGTGGAACATCACAGAAGAAATTGCCCAGGACGTTAGGACCACAGAATGGCAAATGAAGGACCAGTCCAATTTGAGCAATTGAGTGAGCAAATCCACCCAGACATGCCCCTGCCACCAGCCACATGCACACACTCTGGTTCATGATAGTAAAGTATCGCAATGGTTGATGGATAGCTACATGCCGATCAATAGCCAGCAATACAAAAACAAGAATTGCAGCACCAGCAAAGAAGTGGAAGAAGAACATCTGGAGGATGCACTCATTAAATGAGATGGCTGTCGGCTGGGAGAGGAGATCCAACAGCAATTTGGGTACAGTGACCGATGAGTCACTGACATCTAGGAAAGCCAAGTTGGCCAGCAGGAAGTACATGGGGGTGTGGAGCTGGTGGTCGGTGATAACAATGGTGATGATGGTGAAATTTCCCAACCAAGTTGTGACATAGACTATGAAGAAGACGACGAAGAGGCATCGCTGCAGCTCAGGACTCTGGGTGAGGCCCAGGAGGAGAAATTCTGTCACTGTGGAACTGAGGTTGTGCTTTTCCATTGACTAGCCTCAAAACATGTCTACAGAGAAAATTAAGAATTAGTATGAAGAACTTCTAATTGCTCCCTTCTTGAATTGCTAATATTAAATCAATATTGACTCCTCTTATACACAATTTTGTTTAGGAATTTTCTTAGCTTACTAAATGTAATCAACCTCAGTGGAGGGCAACCCCGTTTCAGCAGATGCTAGAAGCTACACCAGTGGTTGTCCTCGGTTCTGAGGTCATTTGGAGTGAAGGAGAGCAGCCTACACACCAGTTCAAGCCGCTGGCTAGCCCCTATCTCCAGTTATCTTCCTGCAGATTTGATGCAGCACACGTCCTGGGGCCCAGAGGGTCAGGATTGCGAGGAATGTGCATTTCAGAGAGTGCTCTTAGGATGGACTTCTCAGAGTCCGGTGGTTCTCAATGTGCGGGTCACAAGGAAGTGTCAGGAGGTCATAGTGACCAGAATGCCCTTCCTGTATTCATAAGTGGAAAGGAGGTCCCAGGTAGTGCCTGGTCTCAACTGAAGAGTGGTTGGATTGGAAAATCTGAGAACCACTGATTTAGGAGATTCACATGTCCCACTCGTGGCCTTAATATCCGGGGTACTGAGCATCTGTAAACCACCTTAACCAAGTGATTATTGTTGTTCACCTTCTAGTGGCTACAAGAAGAGAAGGAATTAAGTCTTACTGTCTGTTGTAGGTATTGCATGTCCTCACCATGTCTGAAATTAATACAGTCACTGTAATTAGGTGCCCATGGGGCTTAATTTTAAACACCTGTATTTGAAACTGGTGAACACAAAAATTATTCCATGTATGAATCCAGATTTAAGTATTTGAAACAGCTGGAAAACCACTTCCATGAAATAGTCAATATTTCTAATTGTTAAATTTCTAAAGCAAATTGTCATGTCAATGGCAATCAAATCCTAATTTTCATTTAATTTTCAAACAAGGTGGGTTTTTTTTTCAAATTTCAAATTGAAATTGAATTTTTCATATTGATTCTTTTTTTATTGGTGGGGGAGCCAAAAATATTTTAAAACTGTTGGTGTGAACAATACCATCAGCACTTGCTTCTTTTATCTATAGACCTCAAAGTGCTTTACAAAGGGGGTTGGTAACATTATACCCATTCTGCAAATGCAAAACTGAGGCACAGACAGGTGACGTGAGTAGCACAAGATCACCCAGCCAGGCACTGAAAGAGTCAGGAAAAGAACTGAGATCTCTGCAGTCCTGGTCCAACGATCTTTCCACTTGACCATGCTAATTTTAGTCTCACACAATGCCCCCATTTTTATACTTTTTTCCCCCCAATTTCTCAAGATTTTCCTTTCCAAACTTTGGCTTTTGAGGAAACCTCATTTTTTTACAGGAAATAGATTTTGCCAAAGAATGTCAACCCTAGTCCTAAATGTCTCCTCCTTTCAGTTACTGCCCTGCCATGGACACATTCTGGGACCCTGGGTAATTCAGATCCCCATTCGGTCTAGGATTTTCAAGGGGGAATAAGGGACTCAGGCCCTGTCTACACTTAGCTCCGAGATTCGGCGGCAGTCGACCGGAGTTACACAAGCTACGCAAAAAACATGCGTAACTCCCGTCGACTTCTCTGCTTCTCTTCTGCGGGCTGTCTTCACTGCATTGCGCCGATGGGAACTGTGTTCCTGTCGATGCCGTGCTACGCCACTTGAGAAGGTGGTCTTAATACGTCGATTTCTGAATCGACCGAGCGGGTCTTCACTGGCCGCTCAGTCGAGCCAGAGAAATCGATCTGACAGCCAATTTGCTGCCGTCAGTGTAGACTTAGCCTTAGGCACAGGGAATCTCACTTGGCTCTTTCATGCGTTTTTTCCAGTTTTCACTTCCCAGCTCCAGACCTCTCCAGAGATAACGCCTTTCATTTCAGAGCAGCACAGACCCACTGCCATAGGAAACACCTGGTCAGCCAAAGTTAGTCATACAAAAGTGTCAGATAGTTTTGGTGGTAAAGGCTGTATGAGCAGTTTTCCTTCTAACTGACTTAGGTTCCTGTAAAATGCAAGCTAGTATATGAACTGTCCAGAACATACTTCCTCTCTGCAGTAACAATGCCTATGACTAGTACCACACTGCAGATTTTGTACGACAAGAATCATTACCTCCCTTAACCTCCTGTGCTGGTGATCAGTCGTCTCGAAACAATTGAGGATGGGTCTGGGAGTCGCATGTCATCACAGATCATTGCTCTCCTGACTGGCTGGGGAAGGGGAGCTGGTTCCAAAGAGGAGACAAGACCAAGAAATCTTTCCCTTATATCCTATCTGACCCAAGACTGGTGTCAGGATCAATGGCTCACTGAAGTCCCCCAAGCTTTACTGAGCCAGATCAAGAAAGTTGCTGCTTCGTAGAATTGAGAATTCAATCTCAAGGGGAATAATTAATAAGTCCCTGAAGTTTTTCATTTTTTTTATGTTTATTTTTAGCCACTCAAACTGAACAGGCTCTGGAAATTGACCACGTTGACTGGGCTTGACACAAAAAGACCATGTGGGACACAGGACCTGCTTACATCAATCTCGCTGGCAATGTGACTTCATTTAAATTTGGCTTCCACCACACTGATTTAATAACATCACCTCCCTGATTGGCATAGACTCAGGGTCGATGTGATGAGGTCAGCGCAGTGTAGACACTTCAGTCAACAGTTGTTGGCCTCTAGGAGCTGTCCTACAATGCCCCACACTGACTGTTCTGGTCACCGTTATGAACTTCTCTGCTCAGAGTTCAGGTGGATAGGAAGCTCCTCCTCCCTTTAAAGCCCTGCACATTTTTAAAATTCCTTTTCCTGGTTGTCCAACACGGCAGGCCACCTAGCAGCTCCCCATTGTTGAGTCTAATTGCCCGGTTGTCTATGTCGGCTACATGCTCTTGACATGCTCCTGCTAGGCACATAAATACCTTTAAAAATCTGGCCACTATGAGACTCCTAAGTTCCTAAGTCACTTTTGAAAATAAGACTTCGGTTCTTCAGTCATGTAGGTGATTTTGAGAATTTTCCCCAATGACAGTAAGTGGAGAAGACTCCGTATGTGTATGTTTGTGTTTACATCAGAGCGAGAGACAAGCCAGACAATGTATAGCCAGGGCTACACGAGAAAATCTCTGCTGGTTTAGCTATACTAGCTAGCAGCCACTTCTATTTTAAATGTACCAGTGTTTTGCTAGTGTAGCTTATAGCAGTTCTCTGAGAGAAATACACTACAGCAGCAAAAGTGCTTTTATGTCTTTATAATCATGTTTACACTGGGATTTTTACCGGTATCGAAATGTCTCAAAATATCATTCCTCCGAACTGGCATTGCTAGATGACAAAAGTTTCTAGAGTAGATCTGACTTAGGTGGTTTTTTTGCAAGCTTACATAATAAGTACATTTCTGATTCTTCGAGTGTGTTTGCTTGTCAAGAACGTTGCACACCCATTTTTTTTTAGTGCACATTATTATGAGTGTTTTCCTGAGTGTAACTCAACCTGCATGTGAGTGTTTTTTTTTTCCTGGCTGTGATTGAGAATGTTTGTAATGTGAGTATCTGTTTCTCACCGTGAGTTACTGTGTGTTCGCTTGTGAATGTACAGTATCCTGTCTTTGTTACTGAAACAACCAAAAACCAAACAACCAAACAAACTCATTCACCCCAGGATTAATACTCGCATCTTGTTCGTTAAGATCTTCTTCTCTGAAAGCCACCTAGGGGTGATGGACAACCAACACATTAACATTTAAAAAAAGATCTCTTTCCTCCCCACACCCACCATATCGAAATATTAGATAATTATTGAGTTACAGAAGGGTAATCATGTTAGTCTGTTTTTAGCAAAACAGCGAGAGTCGTGTGGCATCTCAAAGACTAACAAATTTATTTGGGCATAATCTTTCATGGGCAGAAACCCACTTAGTCAGATGCATGCGTCCTTGCAACAAACCCCGTTGCCTACTCTGCCTGCATATCTACTCAAGTGACACCAACACAGGTCCTCACCACATCAGCCACAGTTTGTTGGCAGAATTATTTATTCATTCATTCATTTATTTCTGGTAAAGAATCTCAACCACCTGTAAAAGTCTCAGGGTAAAGGACGGACACGTGGCTGTGGGCAATGGGGGAGGACGGTTTGTGGGGAAACTCTGGCTTTGGACTATGGGGAGATGGATTGAATACCCCCCATGCCATAGACAACCTCGGCAGAGCACAAGTAACTCACATCTTCTCCCCCTAATGGGTTTTCCAGGGTGAATAAGGAACTTAAGGGTCCAGTTCCCATTGCTTTTCACTGACAGTTTGTTGCCCAATACCCCTAAAGTACTTTGACATTCACAGGCTCTGTGCCTCAGTTCCCCTTCCAGAAATGGGGATAATATTACAATTTCCCTATTTTGCAGGCTCCAAGTGGATATGGAGAGCCATTTGTTGGACACTATTGAAATACCAGAGTTCCCAGTATTATTGCTCCATTTTTCAGTGTTTATTAGTATTCTCATTTCTTAGACAAATAAGCCTTAATATTTTTGCATATAGTCTTCATGCTAAAGAATTCTACTACCTCTACTGGAAATATAATGATGGTAGATTTGTGTTGTGTAGGAATAAAAATGTTAAAGAAAGAAAGAAAGAAAAAATAAATATATAGTAAAAAACCTGTTTTTCATTGGCTTATTTCCAGCACTTTCACTTCCATGGTGCATAGATCTTTGTTTACCCTCATTAGAATCTTGGACACTGTACGAAGAACAGACAAACCAGTGTAGACATGTATCTACATAAGAAGGAGTGATTTCTCAATTGCCATCATAGCCCAACCTACTATAGCACTGATTTGTGTGTGTGTGTGTGTGTGAGACGCAGAAGATTTCTTATGAAATTTTATTGAATTTATTCATGTCTCTGTCTCTCTGATGAAGAGGAAATCCTTCCCATAACATTTCTTGAAGCACCATCTGAAACCTTTTCTCCATCAGTAATTGGAATAAAGAATTAATTTGTGTACATGTTGTGTTCACGTGTGTTGAGACGCAGGAATCTTGGGTTCTTTTCCAGGTTCTGAAGGGTAATGCTATCTAGTGGTCACAAACACTTCTAACACATTCCTTCCAGCCTGTCCTTGCCCCAGTCTGTTTCCATCCCCTCAGACTCCTCATCCCAGTTCCAGGCTCCTTACCCAGCCTATCCCAGTTTCCCCCTCTGGACTTCCCATCCACGTCCCAACCGTGCTTTCCCCCTAACTCCTTGACCCAGTAACCTTTTTCAAGCCACCACCAATATACCCACTGCTTCAGCTCCTCCTCTGATTTGTCTTCTCCACTCCCACACCAGGGGGAGCACTGACAGACATATTACCTGAGCACCTCACAATGTAACTTGATATTGGCTGAGAAATGGATTATCCCCATTTTACAGATAAGAAAATGGAGGCACAAATGGTAAAATTTTCAAAAGTAATAGCAGCCAGATTTTCAAAGGTACTTCGATATCTAAACATGTAGATGTAATCAAGGGCCACATTATTAAAGGTATTTAGGTGCCTAGTCTGGCTCCAAGGGAATTTTGAAAACCACACTACACACCTATCTGTATGTTTAGTCTCTGAAATACCTTTAACAATCTGGTCCCAAGTCACTTCCATGTCTAAGTGCCACTGGCCTAAGTGACCTAGGCCCTTCTAAAAATTTCACCCTACGGGACAGATTTTCAAAGGTATTTATGTGTCCAGTGATACAGCTAGGAACTGAGGGGCAGATTTTTAAAGGAATATAGCTGTGTAGTGGGATTTTCAGAAGTTTTAGGCACCTAGGTGCTTTTGAAAATCCTACTAAGTGCCTCAGTGCCTTTAAAAAGCTGGGCATTAGGCACTTTTGAAAATATCGCCCTCTGACACTCAGCTCACCTTCATCTCAGCCTATCTGCACTTCCTGAGAGCTTTCCACACAACTCTTTTCACAGCATTATTTTTCAGGCTGTGGATGTGATACTGGATGGACACTACCCAGAGTGATAGAACAGCTAGAGGCAATTCATACCTAGCTCACAAATCTAGTCCCACAGATCAAACCAACCATGATGAGGGGGGATGTGCATGTGGAAAAGTTTTGCGTCTTTCCTCCATGGAACATATCCTTAGGATGGCAGAGATGATGAACATGTAGAACAGGTTTGGCAGAAGGAACAGTAACCCTAAATCATAATGAAGGCAAACAGTCAACAGTGTGCCCTTGTTGCCAAGAAGGCTAATGGTATATTGGGCTACGTTAGTAGGAGCATTGCCAGCAGATGGAGGGAAGTGATTATTCCCCTTATTCAGCACTGGTGAGGCCACATTTGGAGGACTGTGTCCAGTTTTGAGCCCCCCACTGCAGAAAGGATGTGGACAAATTGGAGAGAGTCCAGCGGAGGGCAACAAAAATGATTAGGATGCTGGAGAACATGACTTATGAGGAGAGGCTGAGGGAACTAGGCTTGTTCAGTCTACAGAAGAGAAGAATGAGGGGGGATTTGATAGCAGCCTTCAACTACCTGAAAGGGGGTTCCAGGTAAGATGGAGCTAGGCTGTTCTCAGTGGTGGCAGATGACAGAACAAGGAGCAATGGCCTCAAGTTGCAGTGGGGGAGGTCTAGGTTGGATGTTAGGAAAATCTTTTTAACTATGAGGGTGATGAAGCACTGGAATGGGTTACCTAGGGAGGTGATGGAATCTCCATAAAGAGGTTGTTAAGGCCCGGCTGGACAAAGCCCTGGCTAGGATGATTTAGTTTAGACTGCATCTAAACTATGCTTCAAGCCAGTCAAACAACAGATCATTCACAGCTCAAAGGAAATAATTTCATTAGTTTCTGTGGGAATTGGATCAGGTCCTAACTAGACAAAGCATTAGATTGTACCGAGGTATGCGGCTGGAATACTGTGTCCATTAAAGGTATTCACAATTAAAGAAGAGCATTGATAAATTGGAGACAGCTCATGAGATTCATTAAAGGATGGAAAACATGCCTTGTAGGGATAGACTCAAGGAGCTCAGTGTATGTAGTTTAAGAAAGGGAAGGCTAAGGGGTGACTGGATTGCAGTGTATAAGTATCTACATGGAGAACATATGCTTCATAATGGGCAATTCCATCTAGTGGAAAAAAGTGTAACACGACCCAATGGCTGGATTGGTTCAGGTTGGTCCCTGAAGCAAGGGGCCAGGATGGGGAAATGGAGGCCCAACAGTGGAGGTTGGCTCCTAGGGTCAAGGTGGGGAAATCAGAACACATCAGGGAGGGGTTGGTCCCTGGAGTGAGGGGCTGGAGTGGGGAAATCAAGGCACAGTGGGGTGGAGTAGCGGGTTGGTCTCTGGAGCAGGAGGCCGGGGTAGGGAAATTGAGGCACAACAGGGGGGAGGATTGGTCTCCAGAGCAGTACATCCACAGATCTGTCAAGGGAGCCAGGGCTGGAATTCAGGGCCACTGGCAGAGCCGTGTGTGTGAGATCCCAGCGAGGACTTAGCCGGGGGCTGCAGGTCAGGATTGACAGGCACTGGCAGAGCTGTGGGGGTGGGAGCCCAGGGCTAGGATAGCGCAGGGGCAGTGGGTCAGGATTACTGGGCGTTGGCAGGGCAGGGGTGGGAGGTTGGCACAAAAATAGGTTATAGGGGCCTACGGATCAGGATCTATCAGAGCTCTGTGCGTGACGGCCCAGAGATGATGTAGCAGGGGACTGCAGGTCGGCCCTGTTGATCAATACATGCTGGCTGTCCTCCATACAGCCAGGGCACTACAGAGTCAGGACTGAGGTGCACCTGTGTGTGCACACTTGTGAGCCCAGACATTAATAGCATTCGGTGGGGTGGGCTGTGGGTTAGGGCTGAGGGCAGAACTGGGGATAGCGGGCAGAACAGCAAAGCCTGTCACCATCCAGGTGCGTTGGCTGATCCCTGTCACTGAGGCCTAGAAACCTGGAATTGCCTTTCACTCGCTGTGCCTGGGCCGTGCTGCCTTGGCCAACCACGTGGGACTCTCCGGTTTGTTTACGTCAGTTTCACGGCATTGCATCCTCCCCTTGCATTCCCTCACTTGGGGGGACTCTGGTGGAATTTATGAATGGAGGATCACCTTTCACAGTGGCTGGCAGAACTGGCTTGACCCCTTTCCCTTTACACTTCTTTGTCTAACTTTAATCCATGCTTCTGACTTTCTTTCCTAATCAGCCCCGATGGGACTGCCGCCGGGACCTGCTTTTCTCAATAACGTTTCCATCTAACGGCCCTCTCCGGGACCCATTAAAACAAGGAGTAACTTTGTTTCTGCTGCTGGTGCTTAATTGCTTGAGAGGTTTGTCTGCTCTCCAGGCAGTGCCTGGATCTCAGCTGAGTGTAACATTTCTCAAAGTGCAGATTAAGGCAAGTGAAGTTATAACAACCTGTGTCTCCTCCTGTAAATCTCTATAGAGTCACGGGTGCTGCCTGGCTAATTGGAGAAATTACTTCTTAGTAGATACGTTGCTAACGGGGATTATTTTAATGAGCACATAATGAACAAGGATTTTTTTATGTAATGATCAAGCCAGAGACAATGCAATTAACATGTTTCAAATGAAATTGATCAGGGTTCCTTCTTGTTAGGCGGCTGTCACTCCAGATGTATGATCAGACCTATAGAAACAGCTGCATACTTAAAGTCAAGTGCCTTACACTCTATGGACAGTCTTCATTGCCACCTCTTTGATCAGCCCCCAGGGGACCAAGATACTTCGATTCTCTTGCCAGCTCCAATTCCCACCTGCTTTGACTGTGAAATTAGCTGCAAATGGAGTGAGAAGGAATATATGTCAGTTAACTAAGAGCAGGATATATATTTTTTAGATTAAATTTAATCTCTATGACTGTGAAATGGGAAATTTAATCTCCACGACTGAAATGTCAGCAGCCCCTGCTTACGTGAGAACATAAGAACGGCCACATTGAGTCAGACCATAGGTCATCCCGCTCAGGTATCCTGTCTTCTGACAGTGGCCAGTGCCGGATGGATCAGAGGGATTGAAGAGAACAGAGCAGTTAATGAGTGATCCATCCCTTGTTGTTCAGTCCAAGCTTCTGGCAGTCAGAAACTTAGGGACACCCAGATCATGGGGTTGCATCCCTGACCATCTATAGTTTATAGCCATTGATGGCCGAATCCTCCATGAACATATCTAATTATTTTAACCCTGTTATAGTCTTGGCCTTCACAATATCCTCTGGAAAGGAGTTCCACAGGTTGACCGTGCTTTGTATGATGAAGTACTTTTTATGTTAATTTTAAACCTACTGGCTATTAATCCCTGCCTATCCTGGCTAATAGCCATAGATGGACCTATCCTCCATGGACTTATCTAGTTCTTTTTTGATCCCCGTGACAGTCTTGGCCTTCACAACATCCTCTGGCAAGGAGTTCCACAGGTTGACTGTGCTTTGTGTGAAGAAGCACTTCCTTTTGTTTGTTTTATACCTGCTGCCTATTCATTTCATTGGGCAACCCCTGGTTGTTGTGTTATGCAAAGGGGCAAATAACACTTCCTGATTCACTTTCTCCTCACCATTCATGATTTTATAATCCTCTATCATATCCCCCCTTGGTCATTTCTTTTCCAGGCTGAACACTAGGTCCCCATCTTTTTAATCTCTCCTCATATGGAAGTTGTTCCATAACTCTAATAATTTTTGTTGCCCTTCTATGTACCTATTCCAATTCTAATGTATCTTTTTTTAAGATGGGGTGAACAAAACTGCATGCAGTATTCAAAGTGTGGGCGTACCATGGATTTACACAGTGGTATTATAATATTTACTTATTATCTGTCCCTTTCCTAGTGGTTTTGTTAGCTTTTTTGACTGCTGTTGCACATTCAGGGGATGTTTTCAGTGATCCATGATGACCCCAAAGTCTCTTTCTTGAGTGGTAAACATTAATTTAGACCCATCATTTTGTATGTATAGTTGGGATTATGTTTTCCAATGTGCACTACTTTGCATTTATCAATACTGAATTTTATCTACCATTTTGTTACCAAGTCACCCAGTTTTGTGAGATCCCTTTGTAACTCTTCTTTGGATTTGATTATCTTGAGTAGTTTTGCATCATCTGCAAACTTTGCCACCTCACTGTCTACCCGCTTTACCAGATCATTTATGAATATGTTGAACAGCACTGGTCCCAGTACAGATCCCGGAGGGACCTTGCTACTTACCTCCCTCCATTGTGAAAACTGACCATTTATTCCTATCCCTTCTTTCCTATCTTTTAATTAGTTACTGATCCAGGAGAGGACCTTCCCTCTTATCCCATGACTCCCTATTTTGCTTAAGAGCCTTTGGTGAGGGATCTTGTCAAAAGCTTTCTGAAAATCCAAGTACTCTCTGTCCACTAGATCAACCTTGTCCACATGCTTGTTGGCCCACTCAAAGAATTCTAATAGATTGGTGAGGCATGATTTCCCTTTACAAAAGCCATGTTGACTCTTGCCCCAAGAAATCGTGTTCATCTATGTGTCTGATAATTCTGTTCTTTACTATAGTTTCAACCAGTTTTCCTAGTACTGAAGTTAGGCTTCCTGGCCTGTAATTGCTGGGATTAACTCTGGGGCCATTTATTAAAAATTGGTGGCATATTAGCTATCCCCCACTGAAGCAAAGCTCTGTGTAGGTCAAAAGCTTATCTCTTACACCAACAGAAGTTGGTTCAGTAAATATATTACCGCACCCTCCTTCTCTTTATCATATCCTGGGACCAATACGGCTACAACAACACTGCAAACGTGCCCATTTAAGTGATAGATAGATAGATAGATAGATAGATAGATAGATATAACAATTGAACAGGTGAGCAGAGACATGATTAGACAGATGAATGGTGACAAGGCAGATTGACAGAGATGTAGATGTTTCACCACGCCACCAGTGAAAAAGTTTTTTGTTATATCCAAACTAGACCTCCTCCACTGCAACTTGAGACCATTGCTCCTTGTTGTGTCATCTACTACCATTGAGAACAGCCTAGCTCTATCCTCCCTGGAACCCCCTTTCAGGTAGTTGAAGGCTGCTATCAAATCCCCCCCTCATTCTTCTCTTCTGCAGACTAAACAAGCCTAGTTCCCTCAGCCTCCCCTCATAAGTCTTGTGTTCCAGCCCCCTCATCATTTTTGTTGTCCTCTGCTGGAGTCTCTCCAACTTGTCCACATCCTTTTTGTAATGGGAGGCCCAAAACTGGACACAATACTCCAAATGTGGCCTCACCAATGCCAAATAGAGGGGAATTGTATATTTTATAGATATATATTATGTTTTATATAACACCATGTGCATCCCTTAGCCTCCGCTTCTATGTCACACCTAGTACACAGCATAGATACCCCTGTTTTCCATGGTCTCGCATCTTGTGTTGTCATTTCTATTTGTAGAAAATTAGTTCAGAGTGGTTGGGCAGATCACTATTTCCACCTCACACTAATGATGGCATTGGACGGCCACTCTACCTTCACTTTTCATGATGTAAAAGCCAGCAGATGTTAACAGCACTTAGCGAATCAACCCCAGTGATGACACTGCATTAAACTTGTGGTAGTGGGGGGAAGAACAAAATTTCTGGGGTCATTTTAGTCGGCATATATGTTATGTGATCTGGAAAGCAATTTGCTGCATCACTAAAAAGGTGTTATTTCAGATCCCCATCTGATGTAAATCAGGTTCGCTCTGTTGATGTCAATGGGGAAGATTTTGAGTAGATATAAATGTGTGTAGCTGAGTTTGAATCAATGGAGTATGAGTCTCAGGTGACGTAAATAGACAGCTCAGATGAAGTCTTTACACTGGCAGAGGATCTGGAGGTAAACGTCCAAAGGTTCTTTCATTGTTAGACAAGTGGTTCCCCAACGTTTTTATTTTGGGTGTAACTTTATAAGGCAATGAGCAATAGCGTCTCATAAATCAGGCTCATCTCCCAGCTCTCCAGTGCCCCGACACCTGCAAGCAAATCTCTGAGTCACTAACCTAGAATACTATAAAAACACATGTAACGATGTATTGATGTCATGCCTCTTGCAGACACGTGCTCAGATCCTCCGCTGGTGTCAATTGGCATCGTTCTCTTGACTTGCTGATCAACATTAGGTGAGGATCTGGCCTGCACTCTCGCTAACTCCAGGCCATTTAAATATCCAGGCAACGCACAAGCCAGTGAAGCGCTGCTGGTTTAGTTCTGCTAGACCTGTGTGACTGCCCCAAATTCAGACTGATTTATTCATAGTGCAGTAAGAGGCTGTGCAAATATTCAATAAGGGGCAATCACTAGACTAGACTCAAAAAGCTCAAAGACTTTTAAGTTTCCATCCTTCTTGGTGGCTTTCTTATTACAATCGCACCATCTAGAGGCCACAGTGTGCCTAGCACAGTACAGACGTTCTTCTCCTGAGGAAACAACGAGAGTCCTGTAGCACCTTAAAGACTAACAAATTTCTGCAGGCATAAGCTTGTTTTTGCTGTATACAGACTAACACGGCTACCCCTCTGGAACTTCTCCTGAAGGGTTTATTTAGGGCAGACGGAACAAGACGCCCCGTGTCATAGGAGATCAGGCACACATGGCACAAGTTTCAGATCTCAAACAGCTGTAAGAGGGTTCAGGGCCTTCAGACCTGTACACTTCCTTGGCAAAATCAGGGCCATGAGATGTAGGTGCAGAATGTGCTATCATTTCATCTCGATGCAGGGCCAACCCCAACTAAAGCATCCCAGTCAGGGCTTTGTCAAGCTAGGCCGGAGTACACCATACAAGATAGCATTCATAATGAAGACCAAAGAAGGGAGTAGACATCAGGGCTGGGATTTTCAAAGGGGCTTAAGGGATTTATAGGCCCCGCTCCCATTTAAAGTCAGCGGGAGCTGGGAGTCAAAGGACAGATTTTCCAAGCTATTTAGGCACCTAAAGATGCAGCAAGGTGCTTAGTGGTATTTACCCTGGTTAGGATCCCAGGAGCAGTTTGGTATAGGTATTTAGAAGGCACACTCCCATTGATTTAAATGGGCATTAGGAACCTAAATTCCTTTTGAAATCTGACCCCTAACTCCTAATGATTTGCAGTGGTAGTTAGACACTTAGCCTACCCCACCCGAGATGCCACGGACTAACTGTCCATGTGCATCCTGCTGATGGCCAAGCACATTGTAGCAGAAAGTGAGAGCCTGAGACATGAGGCCTAGTCATCTAGTCCAACCCCCTGCTCAAAGGAGGACTAACCTCAGCTAAATCATCCCAGCCAGGATGGGATGGAGATTCCACCACATCCCCAGGTAACCCATTCCAGTGCTTCACTGCCCTCTTTTCCTAATATCCAACCTAGACTTCCCCCATTACAACTTGAGACCATTGCTCCTAGTTCTGTCATCTACTACTAATGGTCAAGCCCCGCTGTTAGAAAGCAACGTTAGGAGAAATCAGGCCGTAAATGCTGGCAGACTCACAGCAACGGGCAAACACACACATTCCTGAAAAAGCACTGGGTACAGAGCACCCATGCAAGCATATTCCAGAAAAGGACCAGAACATCCCAATAGGCCAAAGATTACGAGGGCTTATTGACCCCTCAGAATGATAGGATAGATAGAGATATTTTGGCCGAACCATCTGGTACAAGCTAAAAGGTGGTATCTTACCACGTCACTACATACGTCAGAGGGCACCACACAGCTTGTTTCTATCAGTGTATAAAGGGGGGTGTCAAAGGAATTGTCTTGGTCCAGCCGAAGGGGGAACGGAAAGTCCCATCGTTTATTGCACTGGTCCATTGTAACAAGCACACATGTGTTAGTAGTTCTTCAGAGTCTTTGGGACACTAGGACCGTGCTTTGTCTACAATAAACCTGGTCTAGCATCTCCGTTACTGAAATGGATCTCTGGTCTTATTGGATAATCCAACTGTGGAGTGGTGTCTCACTGATCTGCGCAGAGCTGGGTCAGCATACACCCTGGGAGTGCACACATGCAGCCAACAACTGACAACGCACATTACAAGCTGATCATGCACGTCAGCCAGGTGATATGGACAGTGGATCCATGGCAGGCTGGTGAGGGGCAGATTCCCACCTCAGCTTGGCGTGATCTAAATTTTTCTGCAGACAACACCTAACTCTCCTCAGGGCAGGTCTACACTGCAAATTTGGTGGAGACGCTCTAGACCGATGGGAGAGAACTCTGTCAGCTAAATAACGCTCTCTCGCTGTATATCTGTGAATGGTGAATAGATAAGGTGCTCGTGGATTGCACTCAGGTATATGCAGCATAAATCTTTGCTTTTCAACGACCAATAAAGCTCACAGTGGTGGCTTCTTCTGTGAGCTCTTTGTCCGTGTGCAGCAACTGAGGGGGGTCAAATGAGGGTATTTCTCATTACTTCACAGATGAGGAAAATGAGGCTGTGGGATGGGTTTGAGTAATACATGGAGGCTCACGCAGTGCAGGAAGCATTTGGGAAAGGCTGAACTAGCATGCTGGTCTCTAGCCTTCCATCACTGTACTTTAGCCAGGAGACAATCCTGACTTAGCAGAATGTGTTATATTATCTAGGGAAGTCTGTGAAATTCTGTTGAGCTCAGGTGTCCCCAGGGTGATGGCGAGCTGACGGTGGAGTACAAAACACTTCCTCTCATCTGATCAATTTGAGCTGCAGTACATGGACAAGGTAGGTAGGGGTAAAGACAGTTGGATGGTGATTGAAAGAGATTCTAACCGATGTAGATATTTGCCAACTTTGCCAGTCTTTTGGTTTTGAAGTGGCAGATTCCCTTTTATACCGACAATACTTCACGCCACTCCAGCAGTGTAAGGGGTCCATACAATGGAAATGATTCAAAGTGATCACACAGACTTTAAGTTCCCTTTGACACTGCTACAGCGGTGGAAAGTGACCTTCTTGGAAATAAGAATCAGGTATGAAATCTTCCTCTAACAAATATAAGTCTAGGTGCGGGAAAAGCAAAATATACCACCTTACAAAGCGCCATTAATCAGCAGCCAGATAGATTGTGCATCCTCTAGAGAGAAATAGATTCTGAATGAAGAGAATTTATATTGGCAAGCTCCATCAACAGAGCTGGTAAGTTAGATCCACTAGCCAGATACTGCTGGAATTGTAATTCAAAGTAACTGTATAGGGAAATAGCTTCACCTTTCTTGGTAAAAGGAGATACCTGAAAAGCCCCCCGCTGTTCCAAAAGTTTGCCTCATTGTTTGCCCACTGTACCTGTACTGGAAGAATGGTTATCACTCATCCCTCTGTTTCAATGTAGTATATAGACTAGGAGGAACAAAAGGAAATAGGGCTGGACTCAATTACTTCTGCCAGTCTTACATTTCTACAATTCAGATACCAGAAACTGAATTTTTATGTTTATGAAAATCCAAAATTACTCTGAAAATATTTTTTTGCTAAAGTCTCCATTTCATCAAAGAGAGAGTTTCCATCCAAAATGGTTAAATGGAAATGGAAACGTCTCCAGGAGCTCTAACAAATTCACCTCTCAAATTTACTGCTTCATTAACTTAGCTCAGGCAGATAGAGAAGTGTAGATGCACATCAATATAAGAACAGCCCTACTGGATCAGCCCAATGGTACACCTAGCTCCCTCTCCTGTCTTCTGACAGTGGCCAGTGTCAAATGCTTCAGAGAGAAAAAACAGAACAGGGCAATTCTGAGTGATGCATCCCTGTTCTTCAGTCCCAGCTTCTGGCAGCTGGAGGTTCTGGAGTGTTTATATCTGAGAGCAGGGCACAGGGCACAGAAGGGGGGATCTGAACTCTTGTGTTCTCTGCCCAGTTGTCTCTGGGGATTGTACATCTGCACTGTACATCCGGGAAGCTGCATCTTTGTTGTTTGTTTCTACTGGCTTGTCTGTCTTGTCGTTTAGATTGTAACCTCTTTGGAGTAGGGACGTCTTCTATGCTATGTTTTTCCAGTGCTTAGTACAAACTGTTTCCCAACCATAGGTGGGACCTTAAGATTCTACCAGAGACACACAAGAAATAATAAATAGAAATGTTAGTTTCCAGGGGAGTTTCCACGTTGCTGAAAATTTGAGGTACGCTTTTCAAAATGGACTAAGTGGCGCTGGCCAAAAAACAAGATTTCCATTTTGTGGAAAATGCCCCGGCTTCACACTTTGTTTTTATTCCAATATGGCACAAAATGAGTCCCCTACATCTCAAATAAGTGCCCCAACCCCCGGGCTAGAGAGCTGATATTTTCCAGGTTTTTGGTTTAATCAGATATTCCATGTTGGATCTGAGACACCACCCTGATGAGATTTTCAGCTGAACCTAGCGTGTTTCTGTGAAATGGTTCAATTTTAACACAACGGCATTTTTCAAAGGGAAGCAGTTTTGTCAATCTTTTTTTGACCAGCTCTAGGTCTAAGGAACACAAGCCCCTGTGAAGGTCAGAAGATTGTAAGTGATTTAGGAGTAGAAATTCTGTCAACTTTCAGTGGGACGTGTGCAAAAACTGCCACTCTGTGGGGAGCAGAGAGAAAAGTTATCTCCCAAGGTGAGGCATGAAGAGAATAGACCTAAAAACAAGGCTTTCTCATGAGTGGGTGGAGTGGGGTTGATGGGTTAAATCAGCAAGAGAGAAAAGACACCATAGGGTCAGCCACCCCAGTGCATCCTCATGGGCCTTAGAAGAATGACGGGTGGAGATCCTATTTCTACTGTAGAGGTGGAAAGATGCATAAGGCAGGACAGTGTTGAGTAGCACCCATTTTCTCGTCTCTTCTCGTAGCTTTAGTACCAGATATCTGCGGTCTGCACCTTCCATATCGAAATGTGTGTTCAACATGTTAAAATGCTTTATGACCTCTCGTGTCTTGACAGATGGATGTTGTGGAATCACAAAAGCAAGGCCTGGTAGGCCTTGCTCTGAAATAACTGATAGAAATGTAAGTTAGCATAACTATGGATAAGAAAAAGATATATTGAAGACTGCTAATTGCTTTCTAAGCTGTTTTTGCCATTATCTGCTTAAGTAATCTGTTTCTCTTGCACCTGTCTGTTCTTGTACTCGCTCATAGTTATTCTTGTAATTGATAAGCGATAACTGTTAGATTTGGGTCATAGATAAGGAAGTAACTGTCAGACTTGCCTTGTAAGGGAAATTTCACTATGCCATCTGATGTAAAGAGCTATTCTGTATAAGCCATAGGCATTCGCCCGGTAAGGGGGGCTCCTGTTAGCAGCACAGTAACCCTGTGCTGTCCAGGGCCTTCCCGTGGCCACGACTCTGTGTATGTCTGTCAAAATAAAGCTCTGCTTGACTTGACCCAAAAGAGAATCTGCTTGATTTTTCCTCGACAATCTTGGTGCCGTGACTCGGATTTCCAAGCACCGGTATCGTCCAGAAAGGACCGTGGACCGCTCCCCACCGAACCCCAGGCACCACTGAAAAGGTAAGAGACCTTTTAAATCTCTATTTGGGGTTTCGGAGGAGAGCTGCCCATAGGTTTCCTGGGTGAGAACAGCCAAGCGAGATTCTAATTTTGATAAGGGTCGAGGTGAGCTTTAAAATTGCATGTCTGTCTGTCCCGTCTGTCTCTGGAAAAAGCACGCAGGGAGAATCTAGGGGTTCATATTGCGGGCTGAGGATGTTATCAGGTCCTCACCTTGGCAGTTCAGAAGCAGTACACCCAGTCACACATTAACAGGGGTGTTAAGATGAATGAGTGAGACCCAAATGGTTGTGCTTAACTAAATGAGCCGTTGACCAGGTCTTGGACTAAGGCAAGTTCTAGCCACCCTGATTCCACTGCTAGCCTTGTTGGTGATGACCAGTGAGAGTCAAGTTGCAAGGGGGACTTGTCTGAACCTAGTGACCCAACGGACAGGCGGAGCATTTGCAGCTGCAAGGCTGTCCCTTTCCCTTCTCTGATTCATGAGCCTCCTTAGATCCGTTGTCCAAGATACCTTAGCCTCGGTCGCTGGATGGGCCTACGGTTCGGACTCCTGTGACTTTGGAGGAACCCTTTTGTGTCTTGTCTCCTTCCCAAACCCCCTCCCGCTAAATAAGCGTTCCGCTATCGGGTTCATTCACCTCGGCAGTGGAGATTGCGGGCTGAGAGCGAAGCGGTACGGAACCCTCAATAAGCCATTCCTGTGTCTTGTGTGAGTGAAAATGGGAACAGGACAGTCTAAGCAAGTGCCAATTCCCTCTAAAGGAACCCCAGCCTGTTACATGTATATACATTATTCTCCCAAAACTTGCAAGTTTCTGGGTAAATGGCATTTGTTCACTAGAGATGATCCCAGCAAACAATTCCCCGAGGCAGGAACCTTTGATCCAGACAAAATAATGTATTTGAGAGGGGCATTGGAGTCACTGGGATGCAAAGTATCCCAGACATTATGGGATGCATTTTTGACTGGTACGATGAAGCTTCAAAAAGGCGTAATAAGTCACAAACTCAGAGTCTCAAAGACTCCCAGGAAAAATTAAAACAGCAATTGAAAGAGGTACGGGATAAATTGGCCTCTCCCCCAAATTCGGGCCCTAGACATCTGTATCCAGCATTAGAAGGGGTACCCCATCTTCAAGAAATGACTGAGGACCTCCTATACCTATGATCCCCAATCCCTACTGCACCCCCGGGTCAGCCAGCTAGTTCTAATCAACTCAGACGGCCACCAGCTTATAAAGAACAAGAAGCTCTGCCTGACTCTACTACCATCCCTGACTCGGGTATATCTGCCCAGACTGCCAGCCCGGGACCCACTTCTGTGATTACTAGTCAACCCCAACGTAGTCCCGACTCCTCCGGATATGACCTCTGGCCGCGACTCACTGCAGATCCGACTAAACTATTCCCGCTCCGGCAACTTCCAGGACAAGGAACAGAGCTAGTAACTGTACATGTCCCATGGTCCCCAACAGACTAATTTAACCTAGCTCGAGCATTTCCAAAAATCAGGGAAGATCCCGTAAAATTCCAAGAAGAGCTCCAAACCATTATCACTTGTTATGACCCTACTTGGGCAGTTTTAAATCAACTCTTGTGTGCCGTCCTTCCCCGAGAAACCATTCAAAGACTTCATACCGCAGCCCGCTGGCCAGCCCAAGAGCCCGGTACCCACCAACTGTTAGCTGACACTCGTAATCAACTATTAGACGCGGTACTTAACATTTGCCCACGGAAAGCCGATTGGACCAAAATTAATGCGTGCAAACAAAACAAAGGGGAAGCACCAGCTGATTACCTCCAGAGATTAAAGCAGGTGTTTGAACGCCACTTGGGTATGAACGATCCTGAGCAAAACGCGCCACAAGTTGTGGCTGCAGCCTTTGTTCAAGGACTTTCACCCAAGATTTCAAGTGAAATTCAACGGGTAGTGATCGGTTAGGAGGAAAAACCTTTGCCAGAACTATTAGCTGCCGCACAACATTTCCAGAAGAAATTAGAAAAATCAAAAGAAGATAGCGAGACCAAGTTAATGGCCCTTCAGATTCAACAATTACAAAACCATAGTGGGAATCAAAGGGGAAGGGGCAGGGGGAGAGGAAGAGGCAGTGGGGAAGGACAACCGAATAAGAGACAAGTACAAATACCCAACCCCAGCCACATGGTCATGGGGTCTATGGAAACCAGTGCCATTATTGCAAACAAACTGGTCACTGGAAATCCACGTGTCCCAACCGACCAGGTCGGACCCCAAACCCCACCATTTTCCCTCCCGCTCTCCCCAACCAAACTCCAACCCTAAACCACTATAGTAACCCCGCATAGGACAGCGCGGAGGGTTGTGACATCATCGCTCCCTTAATTTCCCTAGATCAGTCTGGACACAGCCTGCAGTGCCTTGTAAATGTTCAAACTGTATCTTGCCTAGTTGATACCGGTGCCTGCCACTCTACTTTAAGGGTTTCAGAATTCTCCCATGTTCCTGTTTCCACAGAAATTGTTAATGCGATAGGTATAAGTGGTCAGTCTATCCCTCACTCTGTGTCTCAACCCTTGTCAGTTACTATTGGACCTATCTCTGAGCAGCATGCCTTTTTGCTCAGCCCGTCCGCACCAGTTAATCTATTGGGGAATGATTTGTTATGCAAATTAGGTTGTGTCATTTATTGTACCCCGGATGGTATTTATCTTGACATAACAGAACCCGGAAGAGAAGCAATATTGACATTATTACAAGAATCTGACCTGAGAGACACTGAGCCTGACATTTCCTTGTTGCAACAGGAACTATTAGCACAGGTGCCTCCACAATTATGGTCAAACCATTCAAATGAAGTAGGGCACATAATAAGTGCTGAACCCGTATGCATTACGCTAAACACGACAAGGCCTCTCCCTTGTGTCTCGCAGTACCGCATTTCCAGAGAAGCCAAAGAAGGAATTTGACTTGTTATCACCTCACTATTAAAACAAGGGATTATTATTCCCACCCGCAGCCCATGTAACACTCCTATCCTTCCAGTAAAGAATCCTGGAAAAAACACTTACCGATTTGTGCAAGATCTCCGAGCAGTTAATGCTGCGGTCTTACCCTCTTTTCCCGTTGTCCCTAATCCTGCAACTATCTTGTCATGTATCCCAGCAACAGCTACCTACTTTACCTTACCCGTTGTCCCGTATTAAATCCTGCCTCACTCCTCCCAACTCTCTCTGACGGTGATCCTCATGATTGTTTGTCAGTTACTGAACATCTCCTTACTCCTCGCCTTGATCTCCAAGATGTCCCTTTGTTGAGCCCTGATTTAGTTTTGTTTGTTGATGGTTCTTGCCTTAGGGACAGCTTGGGTAACCTTGTCTCTGGATATACGGTATGTACTCAGCACCAAGTGATAGAGGCACACCATCTGCAACATGTTTTGTCTGCCCAGATTGCTGAATTACTCATGCATGTATATTAGCTAATAATCTATCTGCAACCATTTACACTGATTCCCGTTATGCCTTTGGAGTCGTCCATGACTTTGGTCAACTCTGGAAGCAGCGGGGGTTCCTCACTTCGGCTGGAACCCCCATTCGAAATGGACAATATGTTGATGCGTTATTGCAGGCACTGCAGTTACCCTCCACCCCAGCCATTGTTAAATGTCAAGCCCACCTTACCCTTTATGATGACGTTACGCATGGAAATGCCCTAGCTGATCATGCAACTAGGAATGCGGCCCTTTCCAGCCCTCCTGTGCCCGATTTCACTAACCTTTTCCTTTCGTCAGACCAGTCACCCCTGGCAAGCCTTACTAAGTTAACAGAACTACAAGATCAGGCTCCAGAACAAGAAAAAGAGGACTGGCTATGAAAAGGGTGCCAATTGCACTTGGATTCCTTGTGGCGCTCCCTGGATGGCCGCCTGGTAGCACCCAAGACCCTTTTACCTTTCAGTGGCTCACACGAACAAAGGGGGGAATGATTGCTACAGTACAGCGCGATTGGTTTGCCCCACATTTTTCTTCCATAGCGCAACAGTACTGCAGAACTTGTCCTATCTGTCTGGCCCATAACATAGACCAGAAAGAAAAGACCAAACCCTCAGCACACCCTCCTCTGTGGGGACCCTTTGTGAACTTACAAATGGATTTCATCCAAATGCCTAAATGTTGTAACTTTGAATATGTGTTAGTCATAGTTGATATATTTTCAGGATGGGTAGAAGCATATCCTTGTAAGCGAGCGGATGCAGTAACCGTTGCCAAGAAACTGTTGAGAGAATTCATACCTAGGTTTGGGTTGCCCCTCACTTTGGACAGTGACAGAGGAACTCACTTCACAGGACAGGTCATTCAGAACTTGTGTAAAACTTTAGGAATTCAACAACACCTGCACTGTGCATACCACCCCCAGTCTAGCCGAGCTGTGGAAAGAAAAATTTCAGATCTGAAAACTAGATTAGCTAAAATGTGCACAGAAACTAGCCTGAAGTGGCCAGATGCCCTACCCATAGCTCTCATGTATATTAGAAACACTGAGAACCGGAAGCCTGGACTATCTCCACATGAGATCCTTATGGCCAGACCTATGAGATTGCCACACACCCCTCCGCCAAACCCACAAGAATTTGACTTACAGTTAACGGATGATGTGATACTGGACTATTGTAAAATGTTAATACAGTGTATCAAGTTTATCCACTCACAGGTTCAAGACGTCCTCCTGACACCTGCAACGGAACCCTGCCACTCCCTCCAACCTGGAGATTGGGTCTACATGAAAGTCCACCAGAGAAAGTCAGCCCTGGGACCATATTGGAAGTGTCCATTCCAAGTACTCCTCACCACTAACACTGCTGTAAAGTGCCTAGGCTACCAGTCCTGGATACATGCCTGAAGGAAGCCGCTGTGGCCTCCCATGGAGCAAGAGCCCGAGGAAGGGCACGAGTGCCCTGATTGGACCACTTCACGCCCTGGCACAGAGTCTGCCCGGCAACAAGGGACCCGGGCCATGATAGGACCACTCAGCAAGTCCAATCAGCGGCAGCGGGGCGGAGCCCCGACAGGAAGGGGAAGTATAAAGGCCAGGCCCCTGAGCTCAGTTGGCCCCAGACTGCTGCCAGAGGCAGACGTGCTGCCCCGCCAGCAGAGGCCTAGGCCAGAGCCTAGCCGCCGGCGACGAACCCCGGCCCCACCTGGGCCCGGGGATTGGATAGGGCCCTCGAGAAGCTGGACTAGGCTACCCGGCCAGGATGACTGGGCCGAGTTACCCCGACCCCGAGCCCGGGCCCGCGCTCTGGAACCCCTAGACTGGGCTGAGACCCCAGAGCAGTCCGAGTGGCGGGCACCCCTGGAGGCCGGGCCGGATTTGGAGGAACTGCCGGCCGCCGAGCCCCTCCCTACAGCGGGGCAGGACTTGGAGGAGCTGCCCGAGGCTGAGCCACTCTCCACATACAACGACCTGGAGGAGCTGCCCCCTGAAGAGGAGCTTCCTGCCTTACCCCCGGTCGATGAGGAAGGACTAACGGCGCTACCCCAGATGGACTATCCTCGCGGCACTGAGGAGGCAGGTACTAGGGTCAGTGGGGAGGAAGTAGCCCAGGGACAGCCACGCCTGTGGCTGAAGCCACCTTATAGTCGGTGTGTTGCGGCGGGAGCCCCGCCGACACAGTGGCAGCCGCTTCTGCCACTGCTAGGGCCCTGGGCTGGGACGCAGTGGAGACGGGTGGGCCTGAGTCCCCCTCCCCTTCCCCTTTTTCCTAGCCACCCCAGGAGAAT
The DNA here is from genome assembly GCF_026122565.2 of Emydura macquarii macquarii. Classification (NCBI taxonomy): domain Eukaryota; kingdom Metazoa; phylum Chordata; order Testudines; family Chelidae; genus Emydura; species Emydura macquarii. Next base: position 66,586 of record NW_027130189.1, on the reverse strand, counting down.
TGGTCTCCTGACCCCGCCTGAAGCCGTTGCCACCTCTGCTGACCCTGCCTAAGGGTTAGAACATAGACTCCTGTTCGCTCACCCTGTCTAAGGGTTGGAGCAACTGACTCTTGGCTCGCTCGCCCTGACTGAGGGCCTGAGCGGTTAACTGCTGCTCACCCTGCCTAAGGGTGGGTTATTAGGACTACTCACTCGCCAAGAGCGAGCTATTCCCTGTCTGTAGGAAGCTTCTGTGGCCTCCCACGGAGTCCGAATGCTTACAATGCCTCACACTGTAAAAGGACCTCTGAAACCTGAAAAAATAAGGTCAGAGGAGCTCTCCCCTGCACAGGAAGAGGATTTGCCACGTCAGAGGGAAAAAGACGTGCTACAACCTCACCCATATAATTTGAGAAGCAAAACTTAACCCCTATCCAATGATCTACAACAATTCTTCCCCTGAAAACTCTACAAATCCATGGCCTATTCTTGACAACTATTAGGACTTAGAGGTGAGACAAGGACAAATTGCTTTTTGTTTAATGGTATTGATTGTGTTAACCCTTATTGTAAAGTGGAAGCCAAAGTTTTAAGACTTTAGGCCAACATTTGTAGCAGGCAAGGGTGAGTTTGTAAATAGTACGGCACCATAATAGTGGGACGTGTTGGTGAACTCACCAGGAGGCAAAACCCAGGGTGTCTATGGTCTCCAATATCTCACTGCTACAGTATAAGCGGTGTAAAATGCAACACTTTCTTATACGGACCCTGAGTCTCTCAGCCTTTGTTAAGGGAAATACTTTCCTATCTACAATAATTCAATATACCAAAGATGTTAATATTTCAAATTGTTGGATTTGTGTCCATCTTCCCATTCATGCTCAAGGAGGAATTCCTATGATCCCTGTACCAGTTCTCCTAGAGACGCCAAACGAGGCGTTTGACCAAAGCCCTCACAATTGGAATGCAACTTGGAATTCCGTAAAACAAAATATAACTGAATTTATTAGAGTAGTAAACCCTAACACCTCGGTTCCTCTGTGTTATGTGTGTGGAACTATAGTCGGAACGAATCCGACAGCTAAAACCTTAGGAGAGGTACCAGACCATCAATGTGAGATGACCATAGGGAGTACAACCCCAAGTGCTTGTTTTACTCAAAATCCTACTCTAGGACAGTATTGGGTATGTGGCACTCGGGCTTATAAATATTGGCCATAGGGATGGGCCGGTAGATGTTATAAGGCATATTTAAATCCGGCCATAAGGCATGTTCAAGGAGACCTTGTTAAATCATCAAACTCTCGCCGGTCTAAAAGAGAAATAACTGAGACTGATAGATTCTTTGCCATAACCTTCCCTAGCTATGGTGTAGGACGAACCGTAAAATAACTTAGACGAGTGGCATTAGTATTAGAGGAGGTAGCAAATGGAACCACTGAAGCTTTTAAATTCGTCACCACTGAAGTTTCAGAAATAAGACAAATGGTCTTACAAAATAGAATGGCTCTAGACATGGTGTTGGCAGCAAAGGGAGGGGTATATGTGCCTTAATTGGAAAAGAATGTTGTACCTATGTCCCTGATAATGAAGAAGGAATTTATAATGCCTTAAAAAAGATACAAGATGCCACTGCCAAATTACACCAGACTGTAAACTGGAGTCTTTGGAGCTGGTTTGGAGATTTGTTAGGAAATCTAGCCTCCAAAATTGTTCAGGGGTTACTGTTGTTCCTTGGAATAATAATAGGAATATATGTACTGTTCATGTTATTCAACTGTTGTTGTCAATGTATAATAACTCAAACCCAGAAAAGTATAAAGAGCACAGAAATAAAACAGATGGTCCAACTGATGTACGCAGAAGTACTAAGAGAGAAGGAAGAAGACGACGAGGAGGTGAATGGATTAATGCAAATGAGCCTATAGACGTGGTGCTACAAAGCACCAAAGGGGGGAATGTGGAAGCACAAAAGCATGGCCTGGTAGGCTTTTCACTGAAATGAGTGATGGAAATGTAAGTTAGCATGACTATGGATGGAAGAACCCACTGAAGATGATTGATTGCACTTTAAGCTGTTTTAGAAACTATCTGCTCTTGTAATCGTTCCTAGCTATTCTTGTAACAGATAAGGGGGTAGCCATTAGACTTGTTTTGCAATGGAAAACTCCACTATGCGATCAGTATGTGAAGAGCTATCCTATATAAGCCATCAGCATTCAAACCTGTACGGAGACTCTTGACAGCAGCACAGAAACCCTGTGCTGTCCAGGGCTCCCCTATGGCCATAGCTCTGTGTGTGTGTCTATCAGAATAAAGCTCTGCTCGATTTGACCCAAAGAGAGAAGCTGTGTGATCTTTTCCACGACACCTCACACCTTCCTCTAATGCAGGTGGCCCATTTTCCCCATCTACTAACTGGAAAACAGCTGATGCAAATTGCTGGTTAATTGCTCCCTTCTCTCAGGTCTCAGACTGGGAGAGGGGAGTTGCCCAAGGGCTAAACTCCCAAAGGCCAGGCCGGAGAGCAACATAAATGTTCCTGCAGCTGGAGATCATGGATGATTCTGGAGTCACTGTGGTGGCTGTGTCAATGCTATGCAGGTCTTGTGTGCATTACACTGTCATTAAGAGGGAGCATCTCCTCCAAGTCAGAATAATGAACAGATCTCAGCCTCTTTGGGTATGTAGGATCTGCTTCAATGTCTGCAAACTGGGTGGAGCAAACTGGGGAGAAAGAGCTAAAGACTTCCACTGCACGGTGACTGTGTGACTCTTGGCTAAGGCACCGAGTGTAAGGTTCTGGAGTAGCCTTCTAGTCTATTTCCTCCCCTTCGCTCTGTCTCTTTGACTCTCTCTTTCTCCATTTCTATCTCCCATTCTCTCTCTCTCTCTGTCTCTCCAAATCTATGTAGCAGCTCGGGAAGACTGGAGCTCTGAGCTGGTACAGAACATTCTCAGTCTTAGATGCTTGACCGGTTGGTACTTGCTCACATGCTCCCAGGTCAAACTGATCACCAGATTTGGGAGTCAGTAAGAAATTTTCTACCAGGTTAGATTTGCAGGGACCTTGGGGTTTTTTCCACCTTCTTCTGCAGCATGGGGGGTTGTGTCACCTGCTGGGATCAGCCAAGTATATCTCACTGTGTCAGGCATTGGTGATGCCTGGGCCTCTCCTGTTCTCTGCCTGAGTCACAACTGTTTAGTCTTCGGACAGCTGAAGAAGTGCTTTGGTTTAAGTGAAATTGTTGGCCTCAGTGTGGGGTATATTTAATGGCCTGTGATGTACAGGAGGTCAGACTAAATTATCTAATACACCCTTCGGGCCTTAAACTATATGAAATTCTCTCTCTCTCTCTCTCTCTCTCTCCACACAGAGGAGAATTTTGCATTATCATACTGAAGTATTTTGGAGGTTTCTTTCGGTCTTGCACTCTCTCTGGGAAGGTACTTAGGAGTCAGCTAAATTCATGTTCCAATTCATGATAATTTGCTTTCCTTTTATTAATTTTTCTTTGGCTTTCTGATACCGCAATGATGGATGAACTATAAGAACTGAATAGAATAGAAGATAGTTGAATAGAAAAGAAGAAAGGAAAATAGAATTGAGTAGAATTGACCAAATATGAGTCCTGATTCTCCACTCACTTCCACCAAACGTATGTGGGTTAGAAAGGTTTACAATTTGAGAGAAAAACGTGGGGTACAAAGGAATAAACAAATCATGATTTATTGAGATTGCTAATCAGGCTGCATTATCTCTATACCTCCAGGAATGACCCCGACTCTCATGGAAATGGAGAATCACACTGTGGTGTCAAAATTCATTCTCTTAGGGATCCCCAGCACCAAAGGACAGGAGACCATCCTCTTCATCATCTTCTTAGCTTTCTACCTCTGCACCCTCTGGGCAACTGCTCATTTTATCAGCCATCCTCACTGACTCCCACCTGCACACCCCCATGTACTTCTTCCTCTGCAATCTCTCCATGGTGGACCTTGGATTCGCCTCCATCAGCACCCCTAAATTGCTGGTCAGTCTCTGGACCAAGAGTAGAACCATCTCACTGGGTGGGTGCATGTCCCAGGTCTTCTTCTACCAGTTCCTAGGCTGCACAGAGGCCTGCTCTTCACCGTCATGGCCTTTGACAGGTACGTGGCCATCTGCCACCTGCTGCGCTACCTGATCATCATGAACTGGAGGGTGTGTGCCATCCTGGCTGCCGGCACCTGGGTCACCAGCTCCCTTCACGCCACCATTCTCACCAGCCTGACCTTCACATTGGCCTACTGCGGGCCCAATGTGGTGGACTGTTTCTTCTGTGACATCTTCCCTGTGGTGAATCTGGCCTGCATGGACACATATGTCATCAAGACCGTGAGCTTCACCAATATTGGCATGGTGCCCGTGACCTGCTTCCTCCTCATCCTCATGTCCTACGTCAGGATTGCTGCCTCCGTGGTGAAAATGCGCAGTGCTGAGCACTGTCAGAAAGTGGTTTCCACTTGTGCATCGCACCTGACAGTGGTATACTTCTTCTTTGAGCCCTGTGCCCTCCTCTACACCCAGGCATCCCTGAGCAATGTGCTGGCTAACCCCACTCAGATCTTTTGTAATGTGGTCACCCCGATGCTGAATCCGGCCATCTACACGCTGAGGAATAAGGAAGTCAAGGCAGCATTCAGGAAAATGAAAAGGTGACTAATCCCGGTCCTGCAAAAATTGCTAGCTGAAATGGAATGTCTTCCAATAGAGGTGGTCAGGAAGTCAACGGATTTATGCCAGGGTTAGGTTAGAATTAGGAAGGAGGCCAGTGGAGTTACTCCAGGGTTAGAGTTAGATTAATAGATTATAGGGCCAAAAGGGACCTGTGATCATCTGGGTCAGACCAATGGTCCATCTAGCCCAGTATCCGGTCTTCCAACAGTGTCCCCTAGAACATGTATTTTAGAAAAACATCAGTCTTGATATTAAAATTGTCCTCGATGGAGACTCCATTAAGGCACTGGAACAATTTACCAAGGATCAAATGACTCTCTTTATTGAAAATGTATGCGGTATATCCAGTCTGAATTTGTCTACCTTCAACTTCCAGCTATTGGATCATGTTAGACCATTCTCTGGTAGGCTGAAGAGCCCATTATTAAGTTACCCCTTGACCTGCTTTTTGTTAAGGTAAATAGCTCGAACTCTTTAAGTCTATCGCTATAGCACACATTTTTTAATCCTTGGTTCTTCTCTGAATCCTCTCCAATTTAGCAGCACACTTCTTGAACTGTGAACCCCAGAACTGGATAGAGTATACCATCAGGAGTTGCATCAGTGCTTAATCTAGAGGTAAAAGAACCTTTCTGCTCGTACTCGAGATTCCTCCTCTATGCACTAGGATTACATTAGTTCTTTTGGCCACAGCATCTCACTGCGAGCTTAGGTTCAGCTGATTTTCCACCACGACTGCCCAATCTTTTTCAGAGTCATTGCTTCCCAGGATACAGTCCCCCATCCCATAAGCATGGCCTAGATTCTTTGCTCCCAGATGTACATGCTTACATTTCGCCGTATTAAAATACACATTGTTTGCTTGACCCGCCCTTACCAAGAGATCCAGACTGGTGAGGAGGTCGGTGGGGTTATTCCAGGTTTAAGATTAGGTTTAGCATGGAAGTCAATGGAGTTTTCCAGGGCTAATGAGGAGGACATGGGTGTTTTCCTAGGAGTAGGGAAAAGGTCAAAGGAATTATGCTCTTACTGAGGTTGGGCTGAGGGCAGTTAGGTTATGCTAAAGGTCAGGTTAAGCATGAAATCAATAAAATGACCCAGGCTTTGGGTGAGGCAGGAAGTGAATATATTTATGCCAGGGTTAGTATTAGAGCTTGGCAGGAAGTTAGACAAGTGACTTAATCTCTTTGGGGCTCAGTTCCCCACCTGAAGCACTGTGGTACAAATCACTCTTTTCTCCCACCCATTTTTCCTGTAAGCTCTTTGGGGGAGGGTCTGTCTCTCACCGGTGTGGGTGCAGTGCCCATTACTCTCTAATGGCCTTCTACCAAAACAAAAATAAAAATAATATTTTGTGAATTGTCATCAACTCTTATGAAGTGAAGTTTACCTAAAAATAAAAAAAAATAAAATAAAAAAAGGAAAGGAACCCGAGGCAGATAATGTGAGCCATGCTGCTTGTCCTTTTCCCTGCAGGACAGTCCACACTATCACAGCATCCCGGCATTGAAAACAGCCCTGACTGAGGGAGGAGCGCCCCTCCTGAGTTGCCTGCACCACTCCCTGCACTGCAGCTCCCCTTTGCACGGCTGGGGCTCAGCCTGAATTTTCTCTGTTGTTTCTTTGCCGTTGTCCAGGAAACCAATTTCCAAAGAGCCACAAACCCAGAAGAGGGCGACTGAGCAAAGAGAACTTGGAATGGAAGAGAGGTGCACAGCTGTGGACATTGACTCTAAAAGGGCTGTAACTTCTGATGGACAATGGGAAAGCTGCATTGACCTGCAGGCCCTGGGCACTGGATGGCTGCAGAGGGAGGAGGAGGGAGAGCAGGTGGCTATAGTGTTTAGTAACTGAGAACTGTATCAGCTCAACACACCTACATTTAAAGAGCCAATGGGGATTATTTGCAAAGCATTATCTTGTGGCTAGGACAAAGGAGTGGGACACAGGAGATCTGGGTTCAAGTACAGGTTCTGTGGAAGATTCCCTATTTGACCTTGAGTAACTCACTGAATTGCTTTGTGCCTCAGTTTCCCCATCTGTTAAACAGGGATCATTAAATCCTTTGTCTCTCTCATCCATTAAATGTGTATCCATTTCAGACAGTGACAGTCTCTTACTATGTGTCCACGCAACGCCCAGCAGAAAGGGGCCCACATCTGAGTTCCAGTCTGTAGGTCCTACCATAATACCAATGATAAGAATCAGAGGCGACCCAGGGTGGGTGCAGGAGTCGTCACGTGCGTGAAGATTTCTGCCAGTGTTTGATGGCCAGGCCCCCTACCTGTCCAGCAGCTCCTGGAGCAGGCTGAAAGCTGCGACCCCTGGGAGACGGAGAAGTGAACACTTTTCTGTGGGAGCTGCAGGGAGGGGCAGCTGTGAGCAGAGCGTGTGTGTGTCTTTGAACCGTGCCCTCTGCCCACCATCAGCAGGTCCCAGCCGCCTCTGATAAGAACAGTGAGAATACAACTAAAAAGAGTAAAATGCAGCTCCGGCCCTGCTGTTTGTGGCAATGACACATGGAACTCAGCTGGTGCCAGCCAAGAGTAACCTGGCAGCTGCTACCCAGCACAGTGATAAGGGCCGCCCTGGGAATTCATTAGAACACCTGCATTTTAATTAACCCCAAAGGCCATTCCACGTCCTGGTATGTTATGACTGAGCTGGGATAATCTGTCTACAGAGACTAATTATAACTTCTGCCTTCTGCCACTTCAGTCCGGCTCCCAAATAAGATGCCCACCACAGGAACAGCAAGAAATGACAGCGATGAAAAGAATTGCAAAGGGCCTTACTGACACTGCTCTGCTATGGCAGCAGCAAACGGATCCATGAGCTCAGTGCTGACAAACCCCTAACACAGCCCTGCTTCCCTGGCTCTGTCACACCCTCTGTGTGTGGGGTCTATGGACTGGTTTAGGTTACAGGCTATGCCAGCGATGTAGCTAACCACTGCTAAGCCTTTAGCATCGAGGCACAGCAGAGGTGCAAGACAAGCCTTACCTGGCTAGTGAAGGAGCAGCTTTGTTAAGTTAAATGAACCTTAATTCTCTAAAGATCCTTTCCCCCACGAACACTGGTTGTGCAAAGGGCTGGGTAAGAGAACATGCCCGGGACCCAGAAAGACGCAGAGTGATGTTCATCCCAGTGGAAAGAGAAGGGATGGTGTTGGGGGTAATGCTCAGACTGGAATCCTAGACAGCTGGGTCAGATTCCCGGCTCTTCCACACACTCCTTTTGTGACCTCAGACAATTCAATCAGTCTGAGATTTTCAAGAAAGCCAATAGGAGTTAGGAGCCCAAAGCCCACTGCACTAGAATGAGTTTTGGGAGCCTGGCTCCTTTGAAAATCTCACCCTCAAATGCTCTGTGCCTCAGTTCCCCCTTGTAAAATGGGCCGGTAACCCTTCCTCTGTTTGTGAACACTCAAAGGCAGGGACTGTCTCACACTGTGTCTGAGCAGCACCCAGAACATTGGGGCCATGATCTTCCTGGAGTTGCTAGGGTCCACAATACTGCCAGTCTGTACTGCATTGCAAAAAGTGATGCCAAGTGGTGGACGGGACATACGCTGTCCATCTGCACAGCGCTGACTTTCACCCTCACAGATAATCACACAACTGCATGACTACATCCATGTGCACAAAGAGACAGAAGGGGGCACAGGAGCAGTGGCTAATACAAACCAAGGAGAAAGCTCTGTTGGTGACAGAGACCACTAGCTGAACATCTGGCCCAGTTCACTTCTATTTCAAACTCCTGGGTGGAATTCGCTGGCTTGTGTTATACGGCGGGAGAGACTAAATAATTAACATCCCATGTCCCCTCATCATTTATGGGTTAGATTCTCAGCTGATGTAAATCTACATAGCTCCTTTGAGTCCAATGGACTTAGTCCTGATTTACACCAGCAGGGTGAGTGACAGAGGGGAATCAGCCCCTTTAAACCCGATGGAGTTACTCAGGATTCAGATCATGCCGAGTTAGAGGAGAATCTGCAGCCTGGTGGAAATGAGGATCCAGCCCTTTCAGGTTAATAGTGCTACCTTTATTTATGCCAGCTGAGCAGCTTGTCCTGGGGTGTCTGTGAGTGTCCTCTAAAATGATGCAAAATCTCAGTTAATTGGTGACTCTGCTGAGGTCTCAGACCAGGAGCCTGGAGGGGATTCAGAGACCGGGTCCCAAAGGGACCTTGGGTGATTTAAAGACCATGGACAGCCTAAAGGCTGTGGGAAGCTGTGAAAAAGCTCTGGGGCTCTGCAGCAGCCTGTGGCAATAGGCTGTGGACATCCCTGGCTACCTTCGGAGACGATGAGGTCTGCAGGCTGGATAACAAAAGCACAGACCGGGCACCTCTGCTGTGTGATGTGCTGTTTTGGGTAAGAAATCTGGACGCTTCTACACAGGGGTCACGGCCAGGGGGAAGAGGAAAATTCCATTCAGCTGGATCGTCCTCTCCCAATGCAACCAGTGTAAGACATCTGGTCTGGTAAAGATTTTCTCTCTGTCCCTCAGTCTCTTCCTGTCTTGAAATCTGTCAGTCACCACCTCACTCGAGGACGATGTCACCCAAATATTTTCTTTAGAGAAAAATCCATCCATCCATCTGTCCGTGCGTCTCTCTGCAGTACCTGTCTGCCTGTCTCTCTCTTGTGGATGTGTATCATTTATCTCCCTCTCTCCGTTAATCTCTGTGTAGCTATGTACACACCACAGCTAAGGATCGGTATAAGTTACGTTGTTCAGGGGGCTGAATAAGCCAGCGTAAGTTACAAGGACGTAAGCGCTGGTGTGGAGAACTCTGTGTGGATGGGAGAGCTTCTCCCACTGACATAGCTACTGACATAGCTACTGACATAGCTGCTCGCGGGGGCTGGAGTATTTAAGTTGACGGTAGAGCTCTGTCCCATCGGCTTAGCCTGTCTGTACTAGCAGTGCTACAGGGACACTGCTGTAACCTCTGTAGTGTAGCCAGCATGTGATAAACCCAACACGGCCCCTTCTCCCTTCCAACAGCACCTCTCATGCATGGGGAAAACTCCCTGACAAAATGCAAATAGACACTTCATTTTGTCCTTCAAATCTGACCTTAAAAATCCCGTTTGTGATATTCACAGAACGCAGCCTGCTGATCATGGCTGAGCAGATGACAAGCTGTCGCTATTCCTCTTCTTTTTTCCTTTTCCTTTTTCTCTAACCCCTATAAAACCCCCAAACAATTCATATATTTTAACAAAGCTGGGGCAATTCTTCACCAGATTCATTTTTTTGTATGTTGCATCCTCACCTCTCCTTTAACACAAACACAGAGCAGCACAACATTGATAAAAATGAATCCCTGCCAAACAAACTACTCCACTGCACACACAATAATTCCTCTGCAGAGAGGATGAGAGAAAGAACAAACCACATCTGACAAAAGTTGGTCACATCACCTAATCCACCAATGGAAGGCTCTAAGATGCTGTTGTGATAAAGATGGGGTAAGATCCTGTATAGAATAGAGTTGAAGAAATTAGAACAGGATAGGACTGAAGAGAAGAAACTGGAATCAAGTAGAATAGAATAGGACATCCCCTTTGTCTGTTCGTCTTTGGATGGAAAGATTTTCAAGGCAGACATTTCCTCTTTCTGTGTTCTGCACTGCACAGTGAGGACCTGATCCCAACTGGTATGATAATGATGTAAATATAAACTACTACGAATGAAAGGAGTAATGCAGTGACATGCAGTAAAGAGGTGGGAGTGGAAGGAAGGGTGAGCATTGCAGTAAAAGGATGATATATCTTTCTGTTTCAGTAACTCATGGGCATTATTTCTCTCCCCTACCCCAGGAATGAGTCCCACATTCGGTTGGTCAACCACACTGTGGTGACTCATTTCATCTTCTTAGGAACCCCAACACTGACGGCCTCCAGACCATCCTCTTCGTCGCCGTCTTAGCTTTCTACCTCTGCACCCTGCTGGGCAACCTGCTCATCTTATTAGCCATCCTCGGTGACTCCCATCTGCACACCCACATGTATTTCTTCCTAGTATGATCTATAAGAACTGAATAGATAGAAGATGGTTGAATGGAAAAGAAGAAAGGACAATTAAATTGAGTAGCATCAAATAGAATCGATGAAATATTAGAGTCCTGATTCTCCACTCACTTTCATCAAACTTATGATGGTTAGAAAGGTTTACCCTTGTAGATTAAGTTGTGGTGTCCAAGGAATAAACAAATCATAATTTATTGAAATTGCTAATTTGGTTGCATTATCTCTGTGCCTCCAGGAATGACCCTGTCTCACATGGAAATGGAGAATCGCACTGTGGTGTCAGAATTCATTCTGTTAGGGATCCCCAACACCAAAGGCCATGAGACCATCCTCTTCATCAGCTTCTTAACTTTCTACCTCTGCACCCTCCTGGGCAACCTGCTCATTTTTTCAGCCATCCTCGCTGACTCCCACCTGCACACCCCCATGTACTTCTTCCTCTGCAATCTCTCTGTGGTGGACCTTGGATTCACCTCCATCAGCACCCCTAAATTGCTGGTCAGTCTCTGGACCAAGAGTAGAACCATCTCGCTGGGTGGGTGCATGTCCCAGGTCTTCTTCTACCACTTCCTAGGCAGCACCGAGTGCCTGCTCTGCACCGTCATGGCCTTTGACAGGTACGTGGCCATCTGCCACCCGCTGCGCTACCTGATCATCATGAACTGGAGAGTGTGCACCATCCTGGCTGCTGGCACCTGGATCAGCAGCTCCTTCCATGCCACCATTCTCAGTAGCCTGACCTTCACCCTGCCCTACTGCGGGCCCAATGTGATAGACTATTACTTCTGTGACGTCTTCTCCGTGGCCAAGCTGGCCTGCGCTGACACGTACGTCATCGAGACCGTGACCTTTACCAACACTGGCCTGGTGCCCATGACCTGCTTCTTCCTCATCCTCGCATCCTACGTCCGCATCGTCTACTCCATCCTGAAGATTAACTCAGCAAAAGGGCGACACAAAGCAGCCTCCACTTGCGCCTCACATCTGACGGTGGTGACGCTGTTCTTTGGGCCTTACGCCCTGGTCTATATGCAGCCACTGCTGAGCAAAGTGATGGTGAACGCTGTGCAGCTCTTGGGTGATGTGGTCACGCCCATGCTGAACCCGGTCATCTACACACTGAGGAACAAGGAGGTGAAAGGGGCTCTGAGGAAACTGAGAGGGGGTCAGACGACTGCACGTTGATGTGCTGCATCTGCAGAAGTAGCATGTGGGTGAGCATTGAAATAAGTCTATAAATTCATCCGCATGGTTCTTCAGCAGCTTGTGTGAGAGTCTCTGTCTCTCTCCTTCCCCATACAGTCCCAGCTTTCTATCTGGAGCTCTACAAATCATAAAAGTGTTGCTAAAAGCATCTAGCTATATTGAACATGATTTAAGTCTGACATGTTCAAAGCTGCCTAAGGAATAGGCACACTCAGTCTTTATTAAAATTAATGGGAATTGGAGATCCAAATCTGGTAGCTGACTTTGAAAATCTCAGCCTTATTGCACAAATCTACAGAAGCCAGGGCAGCATCTTCTGCAAACTCAAGAAAGGGAGAAAAAAATTCTCTTTATCATCTGGCAGAAACCATGTGTCAGCCAGGAAAAGCTGTGCAGATTTCTGCCGAGAGCTGCCTAAGGAACAAGCTCCTGGGAGAACAGCTGGGTTTTGGATTTATGATAAAATTTTCAAAATCTGGAGCCTCCTAAGTGATTTAGGAACCTAAATCCCATTTTCACAGATAATAGAAGAATAGAGTTGGAAGGGACCCCAAGAGGTCACAAATCTAGTCCAGCCCCCTGCTCAAAAAAGGACCAAAATAATTCCCCATCAGCTCCACGTCAGAAGTGATGGAGGCATTTAGGAGTCTAAGGGCACATCTTCACACTGACGGTGGCAAATTTGCCACCCTCAGATCCACTATGTGGATCAACTGAGTCTGGTCAGTTTCAATCCAAAAGGAAGTCGACTTGTATTGTATTAAAAATGCAGCTGTGTGTGTGTTATTGTGAAGACCCCAGTCAGCAAGGAGAGAGATGTGGGTTTCCACCCAAGAAAGGCAAAGGCTAGGGAGCTGGGAGCTGAGAGCGTTGGCCCTTGCTGGACCATTAAGGGAAAATGCAGGTGCGGTTGCCCTGAACTGTAAAAAAAATCTGGGCCTAAACACCAGGATCCATTTGAAAATCCCACTATGTGCCTGTCTGCACCTTTGAAAATCTGGCCGTTGGGAGCCTATGTCCCACTGAATGTCAGTGAGAACTGGGCTCCTTAATGGCTTTTGGAAATGAGACTTCCTCTCCTAAGTCACTTGGGTGGTTTTGTACATTTTACCCTCTGCTCAGACAGAGAGAGAAAGATAAAAAAAAGGAAGAAAAAAGCTAAAAGATGGTTTAATGGAGGTGAGAACTCTACACTCATCACATGCACTGTATTTTAGGCTTGTGCTACATGTATTGTGTCTTCTGCATCCATTGCACTTGAATTTTGAGCAACATTCAGTGTGTATAAACCTAAACCTGGGACTAAACTGAGGATTTTTTCCTGTTTTCCACTCTCAGCTGTTTTATTGGAACTTGTCTCTAAGTTGCCTGTGCTTCTTCTTGGTGTGCAAATTAAAAATAAAGCTGGAAACCAGTGTGTGGCGAGGACTGGACCCATTTATGAGACTGGCAAATACAAAGTGAAATTGAATAAAACAATAAAAACATGAAAGGAAAAAGAGTTGTACTTCGAGGCTGGGGTTTCCAAAGGGCCCAAGGAAGTTAAAAGTCCATGGGAATTAGACACCTAGCTCCCTTTAGGCCTGTTGGAAATTCCCAGCCTAAAGTGGAGGTGTGATATTATGTTCATTCGTTTTTGCAGAGGGTGAGTTTAACAGTTATATACTACTTACGTCCTAAAATATTTATTATATTTGCACATTTAGCCTGAAAAACTGATCACCACAAGACATTATTGAGATCAACAGCTTAGTAGATTTCAGAAAAGGATCAGACATTTATATGAATCATGAACATTGTGAGTTGTATAAAACCCCCTCATCATCGTTGTCAAGGACTAGTTGTACATTTTCCTTTGAAGCTTTTCTTTGACAGAAAATTGGGTTTTCAAGGGACCTGCACAGGGGTAAACATCACCCTCTAGATGGGAAAGGGAGCTTCTGCAACTGAAAACCTGCTTACAACAACACACAATCATCTGGGCACCAAGGAAAGTAATTCTACTGGGCCAGAAATGTATAGAAATGTCACTGCATATAGCGATGGCCACTTTGACATCACTTGGCGTCTGAACCACTGACTCAAGCGGAGCTATGGCTGGTTCACTCCAGTTGGGGAATCTGGTCCATGGACTCCAGGGCAGGTAGAGCAGATTCACATCAGTCAGGGATCTGTCCTATTTAACGCTGTGTGGATCTCTAACAATGCCTAGAGGTCTGGCTCCATTGTGGCAAGTTCTGTGCAGGGTCAGTCCTTGCCCTAAGGGGCTGATGCTCTAAATCGCCAAGGGAGGCATCATTATCCCCATTTTACAGATGGAAAACTAAGGCACACACACATCAAATGACACAGGGAGTCTGGGAACTGAGACGGGCTGTCTGGAGTCCCACTCCAGAGCCCTCACCACAGATCCAGCCTCCCTTGTGAAATATGGAGCATGGTCTTTTGTAGCACTGAAGGGCCTGTCCAGGATCCCTGTCAAGGTTCATGGCCCCATTGTGCTGTGTGTGGCACTAGAACGAGAGACAGAGTGTGCTCCAAAGACGGGACGTGCTGAGGGGAGACAAGACGTGTTCATGTGGCATAGCAGGGGACGGGGTGGGGGTTTATAAAAAGAAGACCACGGGGTGACGTATGTAATTTTCTTTGTATGAGCTGAAGAGCGTGGACAGTTCCAAGGTGTGGGCTAAGGGCATGGACGAACCGATGGGCTGATGCAGTTTGGCCATTGCTATGTCCCTAAAGAACGTCAAACACGCTGGATTCTTCCCTGGGATCCCTTCTTATAGGATCCTGAAATTCTGTTTTTCCTTTTCCTTTTTGCAATACAACATAAGAGACACAGTCACGGCCCAGGACCCCATTGTGCCAGGGGCTGTACAAATACAGAACAAAGACACAGCTCTTGCCCCACGATGCTAATCCCATGCCCCTCCCCCCAGTGGTCAGAATGGCTTTTCTATGGCCCCTGTGACTGCAGCCCCACCTCCAACCACGCCTGAATGGATTTAGCCTTGCCTCCCTGGGTTTTGTGCAGCCAGAAAATAACCCTCATGGAGAAATGAATGCCAAGTGACTTGCCCAAGGTCATACAGTGAGTCTGTGGCAGAGATGGAAAAAAGAACCCAGGAGTCCTGACCCCCCACCTCACCCTGCTCTTACCACATGAAAGAGAAATGCAATCCAAGAGTCACGCATGCCAAGCTGTGTTTCTCTAGCCATAAGAGTATTGGAACAAACGCCCCCAGAAGAAGGGCTAGAACCCAGGAGTTCAAGCGTTAGACCCCTATGCTCCTCCCAGAGCCACGGATAGAACTAGGAGTCCTGAGAACCATCTCCAAGTCAGCCAGTTCTCAGGCAGCTCCTGCTGAAGGCAGGATAAAGCATAGTTCAGGCCAGGGCAGTTTCCTGCCCGCCCGTCACATCAGGGTGTCTTTCATCTCCTCGTTCCTCAGTGTCTATCTGAGGGGGTTGAGGGGTGGGGTCTGTTTCTATGACTCATTTGTTTACATTTCTCCTTCAGCTCTGACGGAGCTTTTCTCTCTGCAGCGTCTTATAACCTTGCACCTTGTTTCTGCCATTCCTCCTCTTCACTCCCCCCGCACGGCCCTTTGTGTATTTCTCTCCCTCAAGGTCGCTCACAGCTGCGCCAATATTAAGCTGTTGACTTTTGCTGGGTTTTTAAGCACATGATGATGATGCCTCCAGGGGACATTATTAGAAGCCTGGTTTGGGCAAAATGAAGACAACCCACTTATTTCTTTAGTGAGGAGAGCCGGGGGGCCTTGCTTGAATGGAGCACTCCTGCAGATTGCACCTGGTGCTGGCAAAGACCAGTACACGGAAGTGCGTTGCTTCATTTAATGCACCAATTCTGACAGAACACTGCTCTGGCTGGTATCTCAGGCCCGGCCTCTCCCCACATGCAGCCCCCCACCAGTCAGTCTGAGCCCACTGCTCTGCTAGAGGATGCTGCTTTGCAGATCGTGGAGTGGGCGACCCACTCGGATGTGCTTGGAGTCAGTGCTAATCCCAATGCCCCAGAAAAGTTCTCGGGGGCACTGTGCTGGAGGGAAGAGGGTGGAGGGCTCAGTAGATAGCCCTGTTCTCTCTAGGTATGTCTACACAGGGATCAAAAACCTGCAGCTGACCTGTGCCAGCCGTGGCTGCATGGCAAGTCTTTTATCCCTGTGTAGATGTACTCTCTGAGTCAGGGTGCAGGGCGTGAATGCAGTGCTGGGGTCATTAGTCATGGCCATTGGCGAGGTCACGGCACATTTTGATCAAAACAGAGGTTTGAACCTTCATTTCCTGGCTAAATTCTAACACAGACACTGCTTTACATTGTAGGTACAGAGACAGCTCTAACGTAAGGTGGGTCATATCCCCAGCTGGCAAAACTCACCAAAGCACCATTGCAGTTAATGCCTCGAGGTCTTTTTACACTGCGCAAATTCACTTTGACTTTTGGCTGTAATGTGTAGACGCCAAGGTGCATGTCTGTCAGACTACATGTGAGCAGGTCTCTTTTCAAAGCAGGGCTGGGTGGGAAAAGGTTTTCCCGTCTCATGAGAATTTTTGACATTTTGAAATTTGTCAGAACGGAAAAAAGCAAAATCTCAACAGTGTAAACTGAAAAAAATTCACTTGGGGGGAAAATAAATGTTTTATTCTGATCATTTCAAAGTTTTTCAGTCAATATTGACCATCTCCCCTTTTTAAAATGTCTAAACCAAGAGCTGTTTTCACTCAAACACCTTACAACTTTCTGGTGTGACAAGATTGAAACGTGATGCTTCGACAATCTTGAAAATTTTTAACCAAATATCTATCTTTTGGGGTCAGGTGTTTCATTGAACCAACACTGTTTAATGAGCAGTTCTGTTATAGAAAAATTGACATTAGCCTAACAAAAACATACCCTCCCCCCTGCAAAAAAAACCCAACGAAAGAGATCCACACACACAAAACACCAAAAATTCCTGACCAGCTTAATTTCAAAGGTTCTTTTTCCTGGCATCTGGCTGAGCTAAGTGGAGGGTTAGGGGAAGTGTGAGGAGCCTTGGAAAGATCCATTTCTACTTGAGTGCATGCATCGCTCTGGGTTCCTCCATGGCCCCTCATTTACACCAGCGCATCTAACCTCACTCCTGTGAGGGACGGAAGGGTTTTCATCCCCATTTCACAGGCTGAGCAGCAGAGAGGTTGTCAGGGATTTTCATAGGTGCCCAATGGACTTGATGCCTCCTTTGACATGCCCAGCATAGGTAACGCACCCCAAGTCACCCAGGCAGTCTGTGGCTAATCTTGAACCCAAGTCTCCAGAGTTGTAATCTGCCCACAACAGCAAGTTGTGTTGTTCCTACAAATGGCAGGAACTCTACTACACGTCGCTGAGCGCTGCATCCTGGCAGCTTGTCTGTTAAGACGCCATGTGCACACACCCGGGCACCTCTCCTTCACAGAGAGCTCTTGGAATGCAGCCCAGCACTGCGACCGCACGAGCAGCCTTTGCAGGAGGAAAGGTCTCTGCATCTTTCTGGAGAACCCTGGCCCAGATACTTCGCTGGTGAAAATGACCCCAAGGACTGCAGCCCTGTTCTCTGAATGCCGTGGCTCTCAGTTGCTCGCAATCTGGGCAGTGTTCAGCCTGCAGACCTAGAGGTGAAAGGTTTCCTAGGACAGCCTCAAGTCAAGTGCCCCAGGTCTAGGCCAGCCTGGCAGATCTCATTTATACTTATTGCGTCTATTATGGTAGCGCCTGGAGGCCCAACTGAGACCGGCGCCCTGTTCTTCCAGGGGCTGCACAGACAAACAGAACCAGCGAGAGCAGGACCCCACCTGGCCGGGTGCCACCCAGACACACAGAGCCACAGAGATAAGGACACCGGCGTGCCAGCGCTGCACAGACAAACAGTAACAGAGCTCGGGACCATCACGGGGTCTACTCACCGCTAGGGTGCCTGGGAGTCTCACCTTCCAGGCCCAGCACCTCCTGCCGTGTCTCTGAAACTCAGAGTGCTCTATCTTCATGGCTTGTCCCTCTGGCCAGGTCATTAAAATCCTCCCCTTCCAGGGTAGGAAAGTCCCAACAGACAATTGTCCGAGGCAGCCTTCTGCTCCATGGCCGGTCTATGCCGCTGCCCCAGTGGGTGGGGTGGGAACCAGGCCCACCCGCTACTGCAGGGTCCAGCCCAGGGGGACCCTCTGTCTAGCAACGATGGGCTGCTTGCTGCCAGTCCCTCTCGCGATTTCCCTGGAGCTCTGCCGGCTCACCCCCTCTCTGGGCTTACCAGCCCAACCTCCCTCCTTCCAGGGACTCACTGCTTCACTCCATAGCCCCAAACACCCCCTGCCGCTTCTCCCAGGGAGCGACGGCTGCCAACTTCCTGGCTTTATACCAGCCCCACCTGTTCCTTCCCAGCTGGGCTCCATCAACCTTCCCAGCCCTGCTTCTCCCCAGGTGCAGGTTAATTAACCTAATTTAACCTGCTTTGCCTTGCCTGGCCTGGATGCTCTCTTGTGCCAAGCACTGCACAGATACTCAGGGACTGGCACCCCTTTGTGGCAGGCACTGCTTAGACACAGCAACAGACCCCCCCACTGTGCCCGGCGCTTGGCAGACACACAGTGTCCAGAGTGTCGGGGGAGCAAGGAGGCTGGCTGGGAAGGCTGGCCAAAGTGTAAGGGAGGGGATCCAGCTGGGGGGTTACTGCCCAGAATGGAGGGGCTGAAGTGACTAGGGAGGCAGAACAGAGTAGGGGGCAAACAGGTCTGGCTGGAGTGTGTGGGGGGTTGAGGGGTCCAGCTATGTGGGCTGGCCAGAGTGGGAGGCAAGGGGTCAGGCAGCAGGGCTGGTGAGAGAAGGGGAGCGAGGGTACTCGCTACAGGGGCTGACAAAGTGGGGGGCAAAGGGTCTGTCTGAAGGGGCTGGCCAGATTGTGGGGGGTGAGGGGCCTGGGTAGGCGGCTGGTCTGGCTTGACTAGGGGGTGAGGATGGGGCTGGCTGGAGGGGTCGGTCTAGAGTGTGGGGGGCCAGAGGTGTGACTGGAGGGGCTGTCTGGTTGTGGGGAGGGAGGGGAGTGGCCACAGGCCTGGCAGGAGGGATTGGGCCAGAATATAAAAGAAATATCAATTACATTAAAATAATATTTTTGTAAAAAGTTTCAAAGCATGTAAAATACACTTTAAAACTCAAAACTTTAAAAACTTCCGTGTGCCCCCCACTCTCTGCCCCCCAGGGCAGAGCTAACAGCTGTCTCACTCCGGCCATGCGGCCACCCCAGCCAGGGAGTGAGGGGCGGCCCCCTCCTGGGCTCCCAGACCCACAGACAAAGCCCAGGGGGAACCACTCCCATTGACACTTGCCGGACACAAGGCTCTTGCTCTGGTTGTACAGGGGCTAGGAGACCCCAGGCAGAGTTCAAATAACCCCTTATTTACACCATCCATTATGAATTCTTCCTCCAGTGCCTGGCCTTCTCCCCCAGGTTACAGCTGGGGCAACTGAAGCACGGAGAGCTGAGGTAATTCAGTTGCGTTGCTGGGCTTAGATCACAAGAGCTCCAGGTGACTTGACCTTCTCTCTATAACCCCTGCTGCCTGACTGCCCTTGTTATCATTGTAGGCTGGGATTGTCAAGGCAGTCGAAGGGAGTTAGGCCCCCAAGATGTGCATGCCTTACTCTCCCTTAGGCTCCTTTGCAAATCCCAGCCTTCATAGTTCTGAAAGTCAAGAGAAGCCCAGGCCTTGGAAGATGCCAAGAGAGACCCGGGGCCAGAATTACAAAGGGGTTTAGGCATCTAAAGAAGTTGACAGTTGCCTTGTGCGATTTGCAGTAACACCTCAGCAAGTTAGGTGCCTAACTCCCATTGGATGTCCATGGGAGTTAGCTACCTGGCAGATTTGGGAGCTTTGGGAAATCCCAGTATATACCTGTCACACCTTTAGGTGCCCAAATCCCTTGGTAATCCCAGCGCACAGAAAGCACAGATGCTGGGCTGGAGTCAGGAAACCCTGGGGGAGATCCTAGGGCCTGTGCTAGGCAGGGGGTCAGACTAGAGGAGCAGAACGGCCCCTTTTGGCTTTACAATGGATGAGCCTATGAAGTTTTGCCTCTGGGCCTCTGCTTCTGAGCTGTTCAGGTCTCTCGGGAGTGAGTCCCACAAGCCCTTAGGAAATAGACATGGGTAAATCACTTTCCCGCAGCATCGCTCCTTTAATGCCAGCGATGCTCAAAGCCAGCTACACACTGCTCAGCTGCAGAGAGCAACCAGTCTGAGTCTAGTTCTGTCAGGTCATGCTCAGAGTGAGGGGTGAGATGACTCTTACACACTTGTGTCTTTGTCATCTAAACAGATAGATAGATAATGATCGAAGAATCCTGGAGCTGGACGACTGGATTCATCACCTGATGGGGAAAAATCCCCACAGGCCAGTACAGGAAGTGTGCTATTTCAGTTAAATATATGTGTGGGGATTAGCATAAAAGGGACATTTAAAGAACACAAATCAGAATTGCTGTCAGCACTCGTTAAGGATTTCACTGATAAGTTACTCAAACAACTAGAGACAGTCAGAAGAAACAAAAATTCCTGCTTTCGAAAATGTCAACTTTTCATCAGAAACCCCAAACCCATTTTTTTTTCTCCTTTAGGCAACTGCAAACTTTCAGCTGAAAAGTGTAAATTTAAGATGAAAACCAAACAGGATTGCTTGCTGAGTATTTAGTTTTCCAGCATAACAGATTTTCAATGAAAACAGACACCTGGTGAGAAAAACGTTGTTTTACTGTAAACCCAAATCTTCCGTCCAAAAAAGCAACCAACCAAGTAATCAAAATTTAACTTAAAATTTCCAACCAGAATTAAACTTCAAACAAGGGTGGGGAAACTTTAATGTTGGCTAATAACATCATAACTGGAAACCCATTGATTCGGTTGCAGCTGTTTGATTTCTGTTTCAAAGGAAAGTAAAACTGAGTAATGGCAAAGCCGATACCCACAGAATATGTGTTATAGGGACTAGGAGCTTTGAACCCAGTTTCAGAGTTGCACCCAGAACTGTCTATCTTGTCATGGAGCTTAGCTGGACAGGGAGGAGGTCTCTGGGACTAGAAACCTCTTTGTTTAGCACCATATCCAGGCTCCATCACTGCTGACAGCTGAGCACAAATACTGTAACGAGGTGCACAGAATATACACATAATAATACACAGCCCGTCCCCCAAAGAGCTCACAGTCCTAGTAGACCAGGCAGAGAAAGGGAGGGAGGGAAAGAGAGTCCCAGGGAGGGGAAGTGACTGGCTGCAGGTCATACAGCAGGTCAATTGCAGAGCCAAGAACAGAACCCAGGTGTCCTGATTGTCACTGACCCGCAGAGCACAGACACAAAGTCACAGAGGGAAATGATATAACACAGCAGTAGCTGAGCGATGCCAGGTCGTGGCTCAGATCTTCACAGGTGTGAACTGACCCAGCTTCCAAGACTTGTGCGGATTGACATCAGTGGGACAACGCACTGGACTAGTCGTCTCATTCTCCGCAGCGAGGAGCCCTCACCGCCCCTGCTCAGTGGATGTGATCAGGGCTGTGCTCTGACAGTCACATCGTCAGTTATAATGGAGAGAGGAATCAGGGTCATTCCCTCGGTCACTCTAATCCTAACCGCTGTCCTTCTCCTTCCCTCCGCAGGCAGGACACAATGTGCTGAGGAAGAAAATAGCCAACCAAACCACCGTGACCGAGTTTCTTCTCCTGGGATTCTCTGAGGTGTGGGAGCTGCAGATTTTGCACGTTGTGGTGTTTCTAGTGATTTACCTGGCAGCCCTGATGGGGAACCTTCTTATCATCACAGCCATAGCCCTCGACCGCCACCTTCACACCCCCATGTACTTCTTCCTGATCAATCTGTCCATCCTAGACATTGGCTCCATCTCTGTCACCATCCCCAAATCCATGGCCAATTCTCTCATGAACACCAGGTCCATTTCTTACGCTGGATGTGTCACCCAAGTCTTTTTCTTCCTCTTCTTTGTGGGAGCAGATTTTTTCCTTCTCACCGTCATGGCATACAACCGATACGTTGCCATCTGCCAGCCACTGCACTACGAGATGGTGATGAACAGGGGAGCTTGTGTCCAAATGGCAGCCGGGGCCTGGGCCAGCGGTGTTCTCTATGCTGCCCTGCACACCGGGAACACATTTGCAGTATCCTTCTGCAGAGGCAACAAGGTGGATCAGTTTTTCTGTGAAATTCCTCAGCTCCTCAAGCTCACCTGCTCTGACTCCTACCTCACTGAAACGGGGGTCATTCTCTTTAGTCTGGGCTTAGCCTTATGCTGCTTTGTTTTTATAATTGTGTCGTATGTTCAGATCATCAGCACAGTGCTGAGAATCCCCTCCGAGCAGGGCCGGCACAAAGCCTTCTCCACCTGCCTGCCTCACCTCACTGTGCTCTCCTTGCTAGTTTGCACTGGCAGCTTTGCCTACCTGAAACCCCTCTCCAGCACAATGTCACGGCTGGATCTCGTGGTGGCTGTTTTCTATTCTGTGCTGCCTCAAGTGATGAATCCCATCATCTATAGCATGAGAAACAAGGAGATCAAAGCTTCCCTGTGGAAACTGACAGGGTGAGGTTATCCACTAAAAATTAAAGGTCCATCTTTTTCCTTTGTCTATGATTTCACTCTGTGTTTGTATGAACAACGGGATTCCTGTAGCACCTTAAAGACTAACAAATTTTTGCAGGCATAAGCTTTCATGGACTGCAACCCACTTCGTCAGATGCATGAAATAGAAATCAGATAGGGGGTATATATATATACATCCAAGGGTAAGGAAAAACAATGGGGAGGGCAACTGCTAACAAAGTCCATTCAGTTAGGGTAGATGAGGCCTATTCACAACCATTGATTAGGAGGCGAGAATGTGTGAACAGTGACAATTACTTCTTGTACTGAGATAACCATTCCAAGTCCCTATTCAGACCCAGTTTGATTGTGTCAAGTTTGCAGATGAGTTCCAGCTCTGCAGTTTCTCACTGAAGTCTGTTTTTGAAGGTTTTTTTGTAGAAGTATGACAACTTTCAAGTCAGCTACAGAGTGTCCTGGGAGACTGAAGTGCTCTCCGGCTGGCTTATGGATGTTACTAATTTTTATGTCTGATTTGTGTCCATTTATTCTTTTGCGTAGTGACAGTCCGGTTTGGCCAATGTGCATGGCAGAGGGGCATTGCTGGCACATGATGGCATAATTTACATTAGTAGATGTGCAGGTGAACGAGCTCCTGATGGTGTGATTGATGTGGTTAGGACCTGTGATGGTGTCACTAGAGTCAATGTGCGGACAGAGTTGGCAATGGGGTTTGTTGCTGGGATAATTTCCTGGGTTAGTGTTCTTGTTGTATGGTGTACGGTTGCTGGTGAGTATTTGCTTCAGGTTGGGGGGCTGTCTGTAAGAAGGATAGCCCTGCATCCCACGGCTTGAGTGAGTGAGGGATCATCGGCTAGGATAGGTTGTAGATCTTTAATGATGTGCTGGAGAGATTTTAGTTGGGGCTGTGGGTGATGGCCAGTGGTGTCCTGTTGTTTTCTTTCTTGGGTCTCTCCTGTAGTAGGTTTGTATAGAAATGTAATCAATGGGTGACATTAATGTCTCTGTGAGAACATGCTTTGCAATCTCTTTACATGCAAAGGGGTATTTACACTGGCAAATATGCAGACAAACTCAAGTCAATGGAGTTACTGTAGATTTACACTATCTATGTTTCTAACTTAGGTTTTTGTCCTGCCAACCATCCCCAGGCTATCTGAGCCTCTTCCACATCAAATCAGTAGCCAGATCAAAGTGTAGTAAACTTCCTGAGGTCTCTGAGTCTTCTCCTTTTCGGCATATAAAACTCTGCTTGGGGCATGACGGGGGTTGGTTTACTGTTTGCTTGTGTAACTGGGATTTGACGGCATGAAATCCTAAACTCTGTGCTGTCATATCTATGGCATTATTGGCAAGGGAGGGGCACATAGTATCCAAGTTTTGTGGGCATTAAGAATAAAGTGACTGTGGATAAGAACCATTTTATTCAGCCTGTGTTCCTTGTTTTCCTGCCACATTGTGCCCAAAGGGGTTAAACTAGAAGCCAGACCCGGGTTTTGAGGTCTAGAGCAGATGGACGGTGGCCTCCTATGGTCAAAGGAAGGACATTGGACAAGAAGGCTCAGCTCTGGAGTGTGACCTAGAATCCCAGAGTTAGCAAGAAGGGCTAGACTCTACCCAGACCCAGCTGACTTTGGAGCACTTGAAACCAGTGATGGGTCCTCTCACAACAGACCGGTGATGGTACCATCAGGTCCTGGGTCAGGTTGTAACAGTTAGCCTGGCTGGTTTTCGTTTTCTTAGATTTTATCATTTGGCCAATTTTTTAGAGCAGGGAGCTGTCACTGCAAATTTCCAGATGGAAAATCCTTTTTTTTTTTTTTTTTTTCAAAATTGAATTTGGGGGTGGAGGGGGTGTTACTGGGGACTGTGCCTTTAAGGGCTGAGCTTCCCAGACAGAAATCCTGGGCAGCGCTGAGAAGCTCTCGTGGCTATGCCCAGCCAGCTGGAGCTGGACACAGGGACACTCACCTTAAACACTGAAAATCACAATTTTCTCCTGGAAAATGTTGATTTTGTGAACAGGCATTTTACACTGGAAAATCGTTCAAATGGCAAATCCCAACCACCTTCACCAAGCACTCATGGCAGACACAGCGAGCTAGTGCACTAACACCAAGGGGAACATGATGGACACGTTGCTGGGATATAGCGTCTAGGCATACTCAGACCGAGAGCTGAAATATTCCTCTTCGGAGGAAAGTGTCCACACGACAGAAAAGCAGCCCAAGCCCAGACGCTGATCCACGCTGGGATCCCAAATGCCTCAAAGTACAAGGGAGGTGCTTTGGGATCTGAGGTGCTGGGTCTGCCCTGTCTCTACAAACCCCTCCACTAGCTGGACGGGCAGACGATGTCTCCATTGCTGGCTGGCCCACAGGGCCCCAAGCTTTGACTAGCTGCTTGGGTCGAAAAGGCCAGCGGTGTAGATGGGGCAGCGCAGCCAGGTCCTGGTCTACGAGCGGAAGAGCCGTGAGATGCCACCCTGGGGCTGACAGGGCAAGGAGCCAAACACCTGAGGCGGGTGCTTTCAGAAAGGGGACGTGGAAACATTAGCCCTTAACTTAACTTAAATGACTCCTTTCCTTCCTTGATGTTTATCCCTCTGATCTATTTATAGAAAGCAGTCCTATCTCCCTTCAGCCTTTGTCTGCTTAGGCTTAACAAGCCAAGATCCTTAAGTCTCCTCTCATAAGGTAGGTTCTCCATTTTGTCCGATCAGCCTAGTAGTCCTTCTGTGCACCTCTTCCAGTTTGAATTAAATTTTCTTAAACATGGGCGACCAAATGCCTTTTATAATGGTACTAACATTTCCCTATCTCTTCTTGAAATTCCTTGCCTGATGCATCCCAGGATGTCATTAGCCTTTTTCATGGATGCATCATATTGGTGGGTCATAGTCATACTGTGATAGACCAATAAACCCGGGTCTTTCTCCCATTGTGCTGCTTCCCACTGGTAGGTCCACAGTTCATAGCAAAAATTATTCTTGTTCTTTCTTCCCCATTTCTATCACTCCAGTTTTCAAGGTAATCCAATCTACTTGTGTGATATTCCGGGCCTCCTCCATTATGGTCATACTTCCCAATTTTGTGTCATTTGCAAATGTTATTAGCACACTCCCACTTTTTCTGCCAAGCTCTTTAATGACAGATGTCGATATGATTGGTCTCAAGACTGAATCCGAAAGAACTCCACTGGTAACCTCCCTGCTGCCTGACAATTCACCTTTCATCATGATACATTGTAACCTCGCATTTAACCAGTTTCTTTCCCACCTTTCAATTCTTGTATTAATACCTATCTTCTCCACTGGGACCCTGTGGGACCCCACTAGACATGTCCTCCCAATATGAAAACTACTCTTTGAATATGGTCTTTCAACCAATTGTGCTCCCACTGTGAATCTGGCATCCCTGTATTCACACCCCTCACACTAGTGCAATAAAATTTGGACAAAATATGCCTTGTGAGTTATCATACGAAAATTGATAACACACTAGTCAATAATATCATTAAGAAATGCATGTGATAATGCTGCGTGTGGAATTATGGATACTCACTGATATTATGCTTTTAAGTCTGACCAAAAGAAGTTTAAAACCATCATGTCAGGGTGAGTCCACAAACAGGTTTTCTCCACATAAAGGTGTGGCTAAATTCAATGAACTATTCATTTGTATCAAAGGTTGCAAGAAGAAATCATTCGCATTGTACCAATCACCAGCAGGGCAGAAGGCAGCACAGAGGCTATCCCAGACAGCCAGCAGGGAAAAGGAACTTTATCAGGGGATATGTTTCAGAAGAATGCATTTCCTGAACAATAAAGAGAGGAGACAAGGAAAACCAATGCCTTGGAACCTGCGGGGATCCTGGCTGAATGCTAATTAGCCATTGCTGGGAAAGGCATATTGGAGAGGAACCTACTTTGTACAAAGGCTCTAACATATTAAATTTGATCTTAGATATTAGCACATGTACTTTTACTTTTGATTGTTTGTACCCCTGTTTGCCTGTATTCCTTCTACTTGGTATCACTTAGTGAAGTCGTTTGTTTAATAAACTTATTTACTTTTTTTACAGACCAATCCAATGCTGAGTTTGGAGGGAAGTGTGTCTATACCCCAGTTAAATTAATAAGGTGCAATGTACTTTAACAGAGGAGAAGCCTCAATGTCTTCTGTAAATGTGATTATTCTGCTCTGTGTGGCCACATTTGGAGTATTGTGTCCAGTTTGGGCCCCCCACTACAGGAAGGATGTGGACAAATTGGGGAGAATCCAGTGGAGGGCAACAAAAAGGAGTAGGGGTCTGGAGCACATGACTTCTGAGGAGAGGCTGAGGGAACTGGCTTTTTGAGTCTGCAGAAGAGAAGAGTGAGGAGGGATTTGATAGCAGCCTTTAACTACCTGAAAGGGGGTTCCAGGGAGGATGGAGCTAGGCTGTTCTCAATCGTAGTAGATGATAGAACAAGGAGCAATGGTCTCAAGTTGCAGTGGGAGAGGTCTAGCTTGGATATTAGGAAAAACCTTTTTCCCTAGAAGGGTGGTGAGGCACTGGAACGGGTTAGCTATGAAGGTGGTGGAATCTCCATCCTTAGTGGTTTTTAAGTTGCGGCTTGACAAAGCCCTGGCTGGGATGATTTAGTTGGGGTTGGTCCTGATTTGAGCAGGGGGTGGACTAGATACCTCCTGAGGTCCCTTCCATCCCTCATCTTCTAGGATTCTATGATTCCAGCTTCCTTGAACTTCTTTAAAAATGCCATTTTAAATGAGTGAGTCTCCAGTACTTGAGCTAAACAAGTAACTCCACTAGCAGGTAGGTCTAAGAAACTCAAATCTTCTGTGACTCAGACACTGAACAGGGTTAATGAGCCACCCTGTGGGATTCATGTTTACCACGACTGGGTAAGACGTTGAGTTTGTAAAGTGGGGATATCCAGTTGGCCTTCATAGGAGATGGGCTTCTGCCCCTGGCCGCACTGCAACTGGAAGCACGTCTTCCAGCCTAGGTAGAGACACTTATGTTAGCTTTGCTGGAGCTCGTGAACTAACAATAGCTGTCTAGAGCAGACAGTGATTCATGCCATGTGATGGTGTTTTCATCTCACCACACGGATACAGTTGTCGGGGATGAGACCAGGAGATAAAATAGAGACGCTTCCTGAGCACGCCTCTGAACTGGTCCCATTCACTAATCAAGTCCAGTAGAGTCTGTAATAGGTAGGACCAGGTGATCAGTGCATGTAAATCAGCGTAACTCCATTGAAGCCAGGCCCCGGAGGGTGCAAAGGGGTATAGCTCCATGTAATTCAGTAGTTCAGATCCCCCCCTGGTCTACATCAGTGTCCTTCCTTTTGAGTCAATGGGCCAGATCCTCACCCGGTGTAAATCCACATACCAATGCTGACGTCAATGGAGCAAGGCTAATTTATGTCCGCTGCAGATCTGTGCCTGGATCTGAAACTCCTCCCATGCAGTAAGTGAAGAGTTAAATTACTCCTTCTGTGGCTGTGTAACCTGCACCACACAGAGCAACGGGCATTTCTCCACCCCTCCGTTGCACCATGGAAATAGACTGCTCCATTAGCCCACATGCCAGTTAGGGAAGCCAAGGTCTGAATTCCTCGCAATCTTAAATGCATTGTTATCTGCACACCAGCCCTGTAACACAGAGTGTTATTACCCCCATTTTACAGAGGTGGGTGTTGTGCGTTGTTAGTTGTCAGTGTAGGCTGCGTGCGTGCATCCCCCTGTAGGTGCTGTCCCAGCTCTGCGCAGGTAACCGGGACGGCACTCACGATCGAATGAATCGACACGCCCACGGATTCTCTGAGCAACAAAGACACCTGGGCCAGGTTTATTGCAGTTGAAGCACAATGAGAAGCGACCTATAGAGTAGCTACGGGTACACTTCAAATACGAGTGCTCCGTTACCATGGACACGGCACAACTTAACAGCAGGACTTTCCATTATCCCCTAGGCCAGACGACATCGTTCCCTCTGACTCCCTCTTTCATACACTGCTACAGACAGTTTCATTCTGCCCCTTCGACGTAGGTAGTTGCCACCCTCTTGACATAGTCTGATACCACCCCTCGCCTTGCACTGGATGGTTCAGGCAAAACAACTCTACTTGTCATCTTAGCAGACATTTCTATCCATCAAGGTGTCATTTCAGGGGGTCTGATGGCCCTTGTTATCTCTTTGGTGTTAGGCTGTCTTGGTACTTTCTGCACCTGCTATATATATTTTTAGTAATACTTTGAGATTAGTAACATTTAGGAAATATGCGTGTTTACAGTATCAGCTTTTTCTCTGTGCCAGTTTCAGTGAGGTCGTAAGTTTACAGCCTGACTCCTGTTCATGGCTTTTTCCACTTAGACCTCATGTCTTAGCCTGTTCTGCTAGGTTGCAGGCCTCAAACTCTCACTTCTTACTACAGTGGGATTACACAGGGCAGATTAAGTGTCTAGCCCAAGGTTTACTAACGATGAGCTGGGAATAGAATCTAGGTCTCTGATCTTTACCTGATCCACCAGCTCATCCATCGAACCCTCTTTGAGGTCAACACATCAAACTGTCCTGTCCCTCACCCCAGTGTCAATCAAGATTAACTCTACTGCACTTCATAGGGGCTGATTCTCCTCTCCCTCACCCTGGTGTAAATCAGGAACAACTCCATTAAAGTCAATGCAGTTACACTGCTCTAAAGCCAGGCCAAAAGAGAGGTGTCGTTTTCAGTTGAGCAGACTCTTATAGTGGATTAAGGGAAAAGAAAAAAAAACTAGGGAAGGACAAACAAAGTCTTCCATGAGAGAGAGCACAGTGTGTGTGTCTCTCTCTTGCTATCTCGTGCCTGTATTGACAGCTGCATGGAACATCCCCCTCTGACTGGGAGACTCTTTAGAAATTCGAAAGCGAGGTATGTTGACACCACAGCAGAACCTCAAAGATACGAACACCAGAGTTACCAACTGACCCGTCAGCCAAGCACCCTGTGAAACCAGAAATACTGCCAGCGATCAGGCAGAAGCCGGGGGAGGGGGAAGGGGAAGGAAAGAAAGAAAGAAAGCATCCCCACTTGGAGGGGGAAGCTGTTTTCACACACACCCCAACCCCCCTCCCCTAAGAGCCCAGGAAGAAAGTTGCCATCCAGCTCATGCTGCAAGGTGAAGGTTGCAGCCAAAGCCTGGCCTGGAGCTGCAGTGGGAGTCAGCTGTGCTCTGGAGGTGTTTTAAAGGGTCACAGCCTGTGCACCGATGAGGCCAAAGCTTTGCCCGTGGCTTCACTCCGGGATCCCACCAGGGAGTGCAAGGGGCAGGGGAGGGAGGGGCACTGCCACATGCTGCCTCTGCAGTGCACAGAGCAGGGCGAGCCCTGGGGATAAGCTGCTGAGGGCTGGGGCATGTAGTGCCATCGGTGCAGGGCAGGTCCCCTTCCCCCAGTTCAGCCCAAAGGCAAGAAACAAGAATAGGGCAGGGAGCTGCATGCAAACCAGGCAGGGCTGCCAGGTGCCACCTTTGCTGAGATCTCTCCAGCCTCAGCTGGAAGACACTGACCGCAGGGTGCTGTGCCCGAATGCTCTGTTCAGAGTTAGGAACATTTCAAGTTACCAACAACCCCCATTCCTGGGGAATATCTACGGCACATTCTTACCCGTTAGCAGCTCTGTGCCCCGCACCCATCTGACGGCAATGTGTTCTAGTGGATCAGGCACAGAGCTGGCACTCAGGAGACTTGGGTTCTCCTCCTGGTTCTGCCCTGAGCTGTGGGGTTTTCAAAAGCAGCAAAGTGTCTAACACCCCTTGAAATCCGTGCCTTTAAAAACCTGGCTTTAGATCTGACTGTAAATGTTCCCTAGGTGCCTAAACTCTCTGGACCTCTAAGCCTCAGTGCAATCAATAAACCTGTGAAGATAAGCATTGCCCCGCCTATCTCACCTGCACAGCCTTGTCCACAGGCAGGCTCTGAACACACATCACGCTACACAAAATGGCCAGAGGGAATGGTGGGGAAATGGAAGAGATCGCAGCTTCTTCCCTTATAAAATTTAGACCAGCAGTTTGGGCACCCACCTGGGCTGTGGGAGACCCCAGTTAAATTCCCTCCTGTGGTTGAAATGAGGAGAATGGATTTGGACAGGTCTCCTCCACCTCAGAAGTGACGGATCTGACCATTGTTCATACAGAGTGGAACAGCTTCAATGGCCGAGATGGAAGTGTGCCGTACTAGGAGATCTTTCAGTGAGACTTGGCAGAATTCAATTTTTAGTTTTTAAACATTTTGACTCATGACATCAGTTCTGACTTGTCAGCCTTTTCCCCGATTTTATCATTTCAACATTAACAGTTGTGCAAAGTTATTAGTTCTATGTGTTAGTATTTTTCTGATTTTTATCGATTTAAATGTTCACAGCTGTGGGAAATGATGTGGGGTGAGACAACAGAGTGAGTCACAATCATTCTTTCATGAGAGTAGGTGTTGGTTTCAAAAAGTTAAAGCTTTATAACCTTTAAACAACAACTTGACAGCATCACATTGTTCAAATACACAAGGTAAATATCCTTACATCAAACACTAATACATTCTCAAGCTGCATTTTTCTTACTTTCCCTCTGTGTACATTTCTATTGTCAGACACTGAAATATTTTTGTCATTTCATTTGTGTACAGTGAAATTCAGATTGACTGTCTGTTTTAATAATAAAAATAGGATCCTTCAATCCTACCTTCAGCCCGTGGTTAGATCATGTGGTTAAAAGGTAGAAAAACCGTGTTCAAATCCCTTCTTCTCAGGCAAAGGAGGAAATTGAACTGAGCTCTCCCACACTCCGAATGCCCTAAGCAGCAGACTACAGCTTACGAGACGCTTCCTTCTCTCCTGGCCATTTCATGACCTGTTAGACTTGCTCTGAGACTTGCTACCAGATGAGGTACAGCACATGTTGTGACAGACACGTGTAGGACTCACGGATCCTGACAGGTGTGTTGTGGGGCTACTGACCATCATAGCAGTGGAGATGGGCCTGCAGGTTTTGCATCTGTTCTTAGGGGAGGGGCTGGTGTCACTTTGTGCTGGTGGCTGCCGGTCTGTGGCCAGCTTGTGTCTGATGATGAGCCTGGTGAGGTTGGGTGGTTGTTTGAAGAACAGAAAAAGAGGGTTGGGAAAGCTCTCCATCAGCTTGTGTCCCAGTGAGTACGGGTGGTAACTGTTTAATGATACTTCAATTCACAAATCTGCCAGACAGAAAAAGTCCTGGATTCAATACAGACACCGGAAGCTTCCCAGCCCAGCCTCTGCCCAGCTGGGTGGGCACAAGCCCTGCTGTCTCTAATGCTGCCCCCAGCACCCCGATCCCCTGCCTGGGCACCACTTGAAGGGCCACAGTCCCTGGCACCCTCAAGAGGCATGAGCAGTGGGTGAAGGGATCTCGGGGGAGAGGGGTTAAGTGGGAGTGCATCCTGCAGTGGAGCAGGGCTGGAGTGTGGGCAGGGCCCAGGGGAAGGGTGGAGCAGGGATAAGGGCCACGATACAAGCACCAGTCTCACTGTAGGTACTAGAACAGCTGTACTATTTCAGGACTGCCCACACGCGCTGTGGTTTGCCTCATTGCACCACATGATGAGCTCCCATTCTACACATTTTATTGCAACTTACAGTAAATGCCCACCAAATCATTTGCAAATGCTCATGGAAGTCACAGTCTTACTCAGAGCCTTTCTCAGGGCCTCCTTGACCTCCTGGTTTCTCAGGCTGTAGATGAGGGGATTGACCATGGGCATCACCACGGTGTAGAAGACGGAGAACACTTTGTTCAGGTCACGCAGCGCAGCCGTGTCTGGCGGCATGTAGACAATGATCAGGCTCCCGTAGAAAACTGTCACCACGATGAGGTGAGAGGAGCAGGTAGAAAAGGCCTTTTGCCTCCCGGTGCTGGAAGGGATTCTCAGGATGGCGCTGATGATACACATGTAAGTTGTGAGGGTTAAGAGAAAAGGGGGAAGAACAAATATGCAGGAGATGAGGAAGAACACAAGAACCATTCAGCTGGTGTCACTGCAGGACAGTTTTATCAATGGGGTGTAATCACAAAAGAAATGGTCAATTTAATTGGACCCACAGAAAATCTGTTGTGACATCCAACATATTGTGATGGTGCCGACTGCAAAGCCACTGAGCCAAGATCCTGTGGCTAGCTGGAGGGAAAAGCCACTGTTCATACGGGCTGCGTAATGCAGTGGTTTGCATATGGCTAAATACCGATCATAAGATATCGCTGATAAGAGACAACACTCTGTAGATAACAGGGAACCAAACATATAAAATTGTATGAAGCAACCAGCAAATGAAATTGTCTTGTCCCCACTCAGGAGACTGGCCAGCATCCGGGGCAGGATGGCGGAGGTGCAGCAGGCCTCCAAGCAGGACAGGTTCCCCAGGAAGAAGTATATGGGAGTGTGAAGGTGCTGATCAGCCACAACTAGCACGAAGATGGCCGTGTTCCCAGCCATGGTCACAACGTATATCACTAGAAACAGCAGGAAGAGAAGGATTTGCAGTTCATGGAAATTCCCAAAGCCCAGGAGGATGAATCCCATGATGGACGTTTGATTTCCCTGTTCTGGGTCTGCCATGGGTTCTACTGAGAAAAATATTTCTTTTTAAAAAAGCAATAACAATCTGTGAAATATGATATAAAACAGATTCATTTTGTTTTATCTGGTCTCACCTTATTTTTGTTGTTTAGTTCTGGTTTTGAAGGCTATATAATAGGTGTCACAGAAATTTGGTGGGGCAATGATAATCAATGACACATAGTAATAAGAGGGCACAAAATATATAGGAATGAGCAAGCAAGTGGCACAGATGAGGATGTAGCACTAGATGTGAACGAGTCAAATGGATACAAATCTTCAATGAATCAAACTGTACCATAGACTCTCTGTGGAGATGGAGTTCATGCAAGATTCCATGCTTGAATAATAAGAATATAGGAGAAAGAATATACGACCAACCAGCTGACCAGGATTGTGATGGTGATTGTGAAACACTCAGGGAGATTAGAGAGGCTAAAAAAACAGAAAACCCAATAAAAATGGGGGATTTCAACCATCCCCATTTGACTGGGTTCATGGCACCTCAGGTATTGTGCTGTATGTCAGCTACGGGAGGTAATTGTTCTGCTCAACTCAGCACTGGTGAGGCCTCAGCTGCAGGATTGCATCCAGTTTTGGGAATCAAACAATAAGAAAAATATGGACAAATTGAAGAGATAGTTCAGCAGAGAGCAACAAAGGTGATACAAGGTTTAGAAAACCTGCCCTGTGAGGAAAGGTGGAAAGAATTGGGCATGTTTAATCTAAAGATGAGAAAATCGATGGGTGACCTGATAACAGTCTTCAAACATGTAAAAGGTTGTTATAAAGGGGACAGTGATCAATTATTCTCCATGTCCACTGAGGGTTGCAGAAGAAGGAATCAACTTAATCTGCAACAAGAGAGATTTAGGTATAGTAAGAAAAACTTTCTAACTCTAATGAATTCCAGTTCAGCACAGGGACAGGTTACCAAGGCAGGCTATATAATTCTCCTTAACTGAATGTTTTTAAGAGAGCTTAAATAAAACACGTGTCAGCGATGGTCTAGATAGTCAGCATGGCAGGATGGAATAGATCAGTGGCTCTCAACCTTTCCAGACAACTGTACCCCTTTCAGGAGTCTGATTTGTCCTGCGTACCCCCAAGTTTCACCTCATTTAAAAACTACTTGCTTACAAAATCAGACATAAAAATACAGAAGTGTCACAGACACTATTACTGAGAAACTGCTCACTTTCTCATTTTCACCATATACTTCTAAAATAAATCAATTGGAATATAAATATTGTACTTACATTTCAGTGTCTGGTATATAGAGCAGTACCCCCTTTTGTCCCCCCGTCGCCGAAAAAAATCACTGACTCCTACCCTTTTTGGCGGCAGCTCCAAGGGCCGTATGTTTGACACCTCTGCCCTAGTCTCCTCTCCTGTCTCTAAAGTGGCTAGTACCAACTGTTTAGAAGAAGGTTCATAGATGCAAGGACCTCAAGGCAAGAAGGGACATTGAATCCTCTACTCCAACATACTGTATCTAACAGGGCATTACATCTCACCCAGCTACCCCATGACTGAGCCTCATAACTTTTGTTTGACTAAAGCCTATCTTCCAGACAGGCTGCCAGGCTGGAGTCAAAGACATCAGGAGATGGAGAATCCACTGCTGCCCATGGGAGCTTGTTCCAATGGTTCATCGACTTCTCTAGAGGAGCGACTCCCTAGCTGGGGTGCTGGGCATGGCGTAGCAGGGTCTTCTTCTCTGGCACCCCCCTGCCAGCTGTCACTCTGGCCATGTGGTGGGCTACTACCTATGAATCAGTCCTCCAGCCAGGTCACCTTTCTGATAGTGGAACACAGGCTTGCCCTATCCTCTGGGTTCCAGCCCAGGTACCCTGTCTTAAGCAGCTCCGGTCTTCCTGTAAAGACCTACTGCTTCCTCCATGAGCTAATTCCCACCTTGGCCTGTCCCTAGACCTTTCTCACAGCCCCTTCTCAGGCTCCCTCCTCCACAGAGTCCTGAAGGAAAGAGGATAAGTTATGATGAACAAAGCAAATGTACGGGTCCCATGACAGGCCTATCTGCCCTAGAAAAGGCTCTGGCATCTAACAGGCTCAGAACAGCCCCTGGACTCAGACCAGCCTGCCTCCACACAATCTCTAGGTTTTCTCTGGCCCTAGCCAGGCCTTCCTTCAAGGTGCTAGAGCAAGAGGTCCTTTCCTTCTCCTTCTCAGCATCTACTGTATTGGGATTTTCCTCTTGTAACTCCTCCCTCCAGGCTTTGTCCCCTCTCGTAGGTGTAACTTCTCCCCATAAAGGCACTTATACACTGTCACCAATACACCTCTCAATCTTCTTTTCGATAAGACTGAGAAGTGGAACACCACGCCTATATAGAAAGTTCCCGGGCATCCTAATCAGTTAGCCATTGGATCAACATGGGTGGGTGCTCTGCTAATTCAGAAGCAATAAATAGCTCATCACTACAAGCAGTAAAGTCATGGGGACCTAACCCTGCTTTCTTGCTTTACCTAAATCTCCCCTTGATCATGACTGGTAAGGAACTAGGCACAGTAGCTTGATCCAAAGTCTTACACACATAATGGCTTCAGCAGAGAGGCAGGAGACCTCTGAGTTGGATTCTCATGTCTTCTCTTGAGTAACCTTAGGAACACTTTGCACATCACCCATGTCAGAAAGATAAATGCATTAAAATATAATTATTAGAACCAGCCAAAAATTATCCCGTGCAACAATTTTCCAGTGGAAGATGCTGTTTTGAGGGAAAGGAATCTTTCCAGGGGAACTCATTGATTCCATTAAAACTTTCAATGGAAACAAGGTAAGATGGCCAGCTGGTGGGCTCCCAAGCATCCAGCTCTCAGCTTGACTTCTCGCTACGTCCTCAGCTGCCCATGCTGTTTGTCTTGCCTGCTATCCAGCTCCAGCAGGAAATGTCACTTTGGATGGACTCACCTTTTTCCATGGAAGAATCTTTCATTTTAAAAATCATGAAGAGGCCTTTAAATAAATGAAGGGAAAAAATAAAAACAGATTTCCTCTTCCAGCCATAACTCTGCCCCTCTGGGAACACCGGCCTTCCATCTCCCTCTTGAACAAACTAACTGTGTGCCCAGCACAAAACTCGACTACCTCAATATCCACAAATGATGTGGGTAGGGTAGGAAAGGGTAGTGTGCTGAAGGATTGTGTAAATGGTGTGGCCACCTCCAGAATGCCCCTCATGGGTGACTTGGGATGGCTCTGCAGTGGCTGGTCTCCATTTCCCTCCTCGGGGGTCCTCAGTAACTCCACTAAAGCTCACGTGTCCCTTCTTGGTGCCTGGTTTATTAACATAAAATTAAAAATAAACACAGAAGACTCTTCCAGCGCAGTCTCAAGCTGGACACAGCCCCTCCTCCCTAAGGTCTCTCTGTCTATCTATCTTCAAGTTCCCAAGTTGGGAACGGCTTTTCATCCCTTCCCAGGATCTGCTTCTGCTCTCCCCTCGGTCAAAGGTCTGTCTCCTGTAGGAGCCTCTTGAGCTCTGTGGGTCCTGCCACAGTTTCCTGCCCTATTTCCTGTTCTTCTCTGGCTCTTTAGAAGAAGCAGCTGCCCTCTGTCAGGCCCAACTGAGAGGCTGTTAATAAGGCCCAAACGTGTTGGACCCTTTCCCTCATAAAGGCCCAGCTCAGCCGGTGAAAGGGTGTGTGAAGAAAGGAAGGCTGAGAGTGAGGAGTTCAGGTTATTGTAGAATCATAGAAGACGAGGGATGGAAGGGACCTCAGGAGGTATCTAGTCCAATCCCCTCCTCAAAGTGCATGCTCTGTAATTAATGGGAGCTGTGGTAATAATAACACTGACAAAGTTTGATGAAGTAAATGAACTGGCTCCTCGGCTCTTGTAAATCAACATGGCTCCATTGACTTCAACTCATCTACATTGCTTTACATCAGCCAAGGACATGGCTCAGGAGGGGTCTCACACGGGCCGAGTGGGTTGGATTGAGCGAGCCCAGTCTGAGACTTGCCTTCAACTATCCATGGATTTGCAGGTGAGGACCACTGTCTTGGATTTCACTCCAGAAGTTAGATTGGAGCAGGGAAAGTGGCTATAACCGAAAGGTGGGTGGGTGGATGAGACACAAACTGAAAGATCAACATCCGGTCTAAGATTCAAACCACGGTTGTTATGGCTACTGTATGGAATTCCACAAAAGGGACTGGCATAGAGATTGTGATTATACTATAGCTTTAGATAAGGTGTGCAAAGAACAGGAGGGGATGTCTATTGTGCATGTTTGCGCCTCTCTGAAATGATGGCTAGGGAAGGCATTTTCCAAACTGCCAAGGGAATGGTGATGACCAATTTCCATTAAATTCTAAGGCAAGTTGACCATCCAGACCTCTTAGGTGTCTGTGAAAACCTGAGCTTATTTATAAACTGGGTGGATTCTCTGAATTTCCATTTAATGAGAAATTTCAACATTTGTTTTTATTTTGAATTAAAGCAAAAATGAAATGTCTTTGAAATCTCCTGCAAAATGAAACATAAAAAATAATAATTTTGGAAAACTGTTTTGCAGAAATCTTCAAAACTTTATTTTGAAATGAAACATTCATGTTGAAATTTATTTTATTTTATGGTTTTTAATGTTCTTATTAATTATATTATTTTACTTTATTTTATTTCATGCCATAATTCAACATAAAATAGGTGTAGGAAGGTGCAGTGGCCTTCCTCCGAGCCTGGCCCCGAGAAAGGGCCGCAAGGGCACGATCAGGCCCTAAACAGGCCAGCAGCCCAGTTTGCCCAGCAACCAGGCAGCCGGCCACCGATAGGTTCTGCCGGCCGGCCAACTCAGCAGCAGGGGGGCGGAGCCTCAGTAAGGACTGCAGCTACAAAAAGCAGGCCCTGTGGCTCAGAAGGGAGAGGGCTGTCGCCGGAGGCAGACGTGCTGTCCTGCCGGCTGCAGCGAAGGTCCGAACCGAGCCGGGACTCCACCCCAGGCAACCACCTCCCAGCATCAAGGCCCCAGGAGCGACCCCAGTGGTCCGCCTCAAAGGCCTGGATCGGTCCTCTGGGCCCCCTTGACTGGCCGAGGCCTGCAGGCCCGAAGGACTGGGCCCGGCCTCAGGGCCGGAGCGACTGGGACGAGCCCCCTGAAACTGAGGGCTGGGAGTTTCCCCCGGAAGCTGGCCCGGACTTGGAGGAGCTGCCGGACACCGAACCCCCAGAGGCAGGACCAGACCTGGAGGAGTTGCCGGAGGCTTAGCCCTACCCTGAGCCCTGGGACCTGGAGGAGCTGCCCCTTGCCGAGGAACTCCCCGCCTTACCGCCCGTGGATGAAGAGAGACTGGCTGGTCTACCCTGGGCGGTGTATCCCAGCGACCCGGAGGGACTGGCGGACGCCGGTAACGGGGAATACGGGGAGGAAGGAGCCCAGGAACAGCCATAGGCGTGGCTGTACAAGGGGTAAGCCCAGTCGGTGTGTTGCAGCAGTAGCCCCGCCGACTGAGTGTCAACGCCTTTGCCACTGCTAGGGCCCTGGGCTGGGATGCAGTGGAGTTGGGTGGGCCTGCGTCCCCCTCCCCTCCCCCCTATCCTATCCTATCCTATCGTCTCCTGCCCACTTGACTCAAGGTCACCGTTCCTTACTCGCCCGCGCTGCCTGAGGGCCGGGGCGCAAAACTCCTTGCTCGCCCGCCCTGCCTGAGGGCCGGGGCCATAGCCTGTGGACGCTAATATCCCCTCTTTGGTGGAGGGCGCAGTGGCCTTCCGCCAAGTCTGGGCCCGAGGAAGGGCCACCAAGACCAGACTGGGCAGGAGTCCATTCTACACGGAGTCAAAACATTCCATTTTATTTTATTTATAAAATCATTAAGGACTGCTGCTACTTATTATTAAGTTTGACAGAATACAATCTTTATTTTTATACATAATTTTACTGATAATAACCAATGCTTATTTTTAAGCATTTTTTAAAATTGATTTGTTTTCATAGTGATGGGAAAAGGGGGAAAACATACAATATTTATTTAATGACAGTAGACTTTGATATTCAAAATGTTCAAGATTGATAGCTGTTAAAACACCAATTGCCAAGATCATATGGCAAAATATACAAAGTAAATATCCCTAAATCAAACTCTAATAACTTCTAATGTAACATTTGTATTACTTTGCTTAGTTTTAAATTCCTGTTATTATCAATGGAAATATTTTTCCATTGGTTTGTAGGTACCGCGAAATTGATGTTTACCTCCATTTACCAATAAAAATATAATCCTTCCACCCATACTTATTATTGACTGAAACACGTCCTCTTATTCCGTAGATCTAAGTGACTTCAGTTTCCCTTGTGAGGAAACAGTTTGACATTTTGACCAGGGAGATAAGATACGTGCTCAGGCCTAGATTCAAGGAGGAATATCGGCTTTGCAATTCCAAATGTGACAACACTTAGAAAATCACTGGGAAGTGATTATTCCCCTCTATTCAGCACTGGTGAGGTCACATCTGAAGTATTGTGTCCAATTTTGGGCCCCCCACTACAGAAAGGATGTGGAGAAATTGAGGAGAGTTCTGTGGAGGGCAAGAAAAATAATTAGGGGACTGGAACACATGACTTATGAGGAGAAGCTGAAGGAACTGGGCTTTTTGAGTATGCGGAAGAGAAGAATGAGTGAGAGTGGATTTGATAGCAGCCTTCAGCTACCTGAAGGGGGGTTCCAGAGAGGATGGAGCTAGGCTGTTCTCAGTGATAGCAGATGAGAGAAGAAAGATCAATGATCCCAAGTTGCAGTGGGCAAAGTCTAGTTTGGATATTAGGAAAAACCTTTTTCCCTAGGAGGGCGGTGAAGCACTGGAATGGGTTACCTGGGGAGGTGGTGGAATCTCCATCCTTAGTGGTTTTTATGGTGCACCTTGACAAAGCCCTGGCTGGGATGGTTTAGTTGAGGTTGGTCCTTCTTTGAGCAGAGGGTTGGACTAGATACCTCCTGAGGTCCCTTCCAACCCTGATCTTCTATGGTTTAATGATTCTAACAGTAAAATCTTATCACTTGATCCATTCTAGCTACAGGCATATTTTGACAGCACAATGGATTTTAGCAGATTATGTCCTTTCATTAGGCATCTGACGTGTCCTGCTTCATATGAATTATTACAACCGTACAGAAGTGATGAATATGGGGTTTAAAGTGCACTGCTTTGGGGCACAGTGTGACACACCCTGTCCGGGGAAGAAGGCCCTGACCTTCTTCCTCTATGTCAGCCAGTGGCTACCCCTACCTGCAGCTTTGTAATAGCCAGGCCTCCCTCTGTTGTTCGTTGCTTCTCCACCTAAACCAACCTTTTCCCTGGGCCAAGGGCCCTAAGGACCTGACCCTTGAGCACAAAGGTCATGGCAGTGGTTCGGGAAATCAGGGAGTTGCTAGTTTGAATCCCTCTCAACGCTTGTGAGAGGTCTCCATTGTAGATGCTCCTGGCACATCCCACACCATTTTCAGTGGCTCATCATTTCTCCATCTTAACCAACATCCTTCCTGTGGGAGAACATCCCCCTGTATTCACACACTAGACACTATTGTAATTATCTTCATACAGTCATGCCTTGTAAGGTGTTATTTGAAAACTCATAACCTGCTGAACAGTAAAATGCATCCAGTAACATTATGCACATTGGCTGAAATCATGACTGACGTGTG
The DNA here is from genome assembly GCF_026122565.2 of Emydura macquarii macquarii. NCBI lineage: Eukaryota > Metazoa > Chordata > Testudines > Chelidae > Emydura > Emydura macquarii. Next base: position 25,680 of record NW_027130189.1, on the reverse strand, counting down.
TTTCCCAGATAAGTTTGGGGAGTTGCTAAACCAGTTTCTCAGAGGCAAAGGGCAGGGCTAAGCCCCAGTCAGGTGTCAACAAAGCTGATGGGCCATCCCCTATGACAAGAAAGGGAGGGAAAGGGGTAAAGAGATCTTCATCTTAGCTAAGACACATCATGAGCTCTCTTCCCTCCCTGAAACCTCTTGGCCTTCAGATGGAAATACTTTTCAAGGAGGAACTGAAACAAAGGAGGGACAAACACCTCAAGATACCCCTCTCTTCTCTCTCCCTCTCCATCTCCTGCTTTGCACCGGAGAAGACAAAAGAAGCAGCCATTGTACTCTGGGGGAAGAATCTTGGTTGGAATAGTTTGTTCACTAATGCTGTTGAAAGCATGTGGTGAGAAACTTTGCTTTAATATATATATATAATATATAGCTTGTTCCGTTAGGCACTCCAAAGTGTTTTATATTTATTTTTCTTGCAGTCATTTCTGACTCTTATCCCTCACTGCTTCCACTCACTGAAAATCTCTCTCTTTGTGGTTAATAGACTTGTTTTATTGTTTTATCTAATCCTGTGTGTTTAAGTTAAAGTGCTGGGTAATTCCATTTAGGGTGGCAAAGTTGTGTGTACGTTATTCTCTTAAAGGAATAATGCACTTGATATATTTGGACTGTCTGAGAGGCTGTGCAGTACAGGACATACATTTCCTGGGGGGAAATCCAGGACTGGGAGTGTTTTGGGGACAAGGACACACAGCCCCCCCAGTGGTCTGGAATGCGCCCCAGTACGTCACAGGCATCTACTGGGGTTTTCAGATAAGCCCAGGCACCTAACCCCTGTTGATTTCAGTGAGAATTAGGCATCTAGGGCCTGATTTTTAAAGATATTTAGGTGTTTAAAGATGGAGACAGGGGGATATTAAAATAAGCATTTTATTATTTTTGATGGAAATGGAATGCACTGACATGTCAAAATAAAATTTAGGTTTTGATTCTCTGAATCAATCCCTGAATCAATGCCAAATAATTCCTGTCTGAAGAACAGCATATCTTTGGGAAAAAATCTTGGCCTTTTCTTTGTTAAGCTAAATCGATTGAGCTTCATGATATACATACCAGATCCACAACTTGTGTAAACTGGAATCATAGCATTGGTCCCAATGGAGCCAGTCCCTATGTGGTGTAAATGGATGTAGTTCCATTGAAGCCAATAGGCCAGATCCCCAGATGGTGTAAATTGGTTACGTTCTCTCAAAGTCAGTGAAATTCCACTGGTTTGTGGAGGAACCAGCTCTAAATGTTAAGCTCTGATTCTTCTCTCACATATACCCATTTTACACCAGCCTGAATCCTTTGACGCCAATCCTGATTTATAGACACAAGGGAAAGAAGCTCCCATCCTTGATTTTTAGTGTCCATGAAACAGGAATAACTGTTAAAGCAGTTTAACAGGCATTACTTAGGCACACAATGAAAGCTGGATTCTTCCCTGCCACAAAATACACGCCCGTTAAACATCAGGATCGAGCCAGATCTTCTGCATGTGTAAATCAGACCGACTGCATTGACATCAGTGAGAATCTGGATTTCCATTGGTGCAACTGAGAGCAGAATCTGGCCCACTTATATATAAATTGTTGTTGTCATGGAAAAAAGGGGCCTGGACCAGGAGGCACACAGTGAAAGAGTATGTATTGGAGAAAGACAGATGATTAATTCTTGGCAAATAACCTCCACCCAGTCAGTCTCCGCAGTGAAGCTTTGATCTCTTTGTTCCTCATGCTGTACACGATGGGATTCAGCACTGGAGGCACCGTGGAATAGAGAACAGCTGCCACGAGATCCAGAGCTGATGTGGAGCTGGAGGTGGGTTTCAGGTAGGCAAAGATGCCAGTGAAAACGAACAAGGAGATCACAGTGAGGTGAGGCAGGCAGGTGGAGAAGGCTTTGTGCCGGCCCTGCTCAGATGGCATTCTCAGCACTGTGGTGAAGATCTGAACGTAAAACACAATTATAAAAACAAAGCAGATTAAGACTAAGCACTCATTAAAGGCAATAACACCAATTTCACTAAGGTATGAGTCAGAGCAGGTGAGCTTGAGCAACTGGGGGATTTCACAGAAGAACTGATCCACCATGTTGCCTCCACAGAAGGTTAACACAAATGTGTTCCCGGTCTGCAGGGCAGAATTGAGAATCCCACTGATCCAGGCACTGGCTGCCATTTGGAGACAAGCTCCCCTGTTCATAACTCTCTCGTAGTGCAGCGGTTGGCAGATAGAGATGTATCTGTCGTACGCCATGATGGTGAGAAGGGAAAAATCTGCTCCCATAAACAAGAAGAGGGAAAAGACTTGGGTGACACAGCCAGCATAGGAAATAGAAGTGGTGTTCATGAGGGAATTAGCCAGGGATTTGGGAATGGTGACAGAGATGGAGCCAACGTCTAGGATGGACAAGTTCATAAGGAAGAAATACATGGGGACATGAAGTTGGTGGTCAAAGGCTATAAATACGATGATGAGAAGATTCCCCATCTGGGTTGCCAGGTAAAGCAGTAGGAGCAGGATAAAGTAAAGATTCTGCATCTCAGGAACACAAGAGAATCCCAGGAGAAGGAATGTGGTGACAGTGGTTTGGCTGGACATTGTCTTTCTCAAAACATTGTGTGCTTCCTGTGGAGGGAAAGACAAGAACCAGGGTCAGAATTAGGCTACTCAAATGACTCTCCTTTTGTGCTAACCACCTTAATATCCTTGAGCCATATCCTTAGCCTGTGAAGTTTGGTGTAATATGGAAATGAGGGTGGGGGATCAGCTCCATTGTCTCGAGTGGAGTTACTCCTGATTTACACTGGGCTGAGTGATTGGATAATCAAGTCCATTGACCAAAGAGGATTACTTTTTATTTACACCAAGTTGAAGGAAAGTAAAATCAGGACCAATTGTTTCTAAATCTTTTTCACCCAAAGAGGCATAAGGTTAGGTAAATTTTATCCTCATTTCAGAGAGGAAAGATGGCAGACCAAAGAGTTAGATTCTGCTGTCATGTACACCAGCATAAATCTGGGGTAATTTCATTGAAACCAGTGGAATTTCTGTGCATTTACCCTGCTGTAAATGGAAGTAGCATCTACCACGGAGATGGAAGGGCTCACTCATGGTTCCACGTTGACATTGCTGTAGAGTCAGGAACACAGCCTAGGGGGAGTCCAGGATCCCAGCTGGAAGAGGATAGGAAGAAGACAAATGACATTTCGATCTCACGCAGGCTGACTAATAACTACTCTTTCTGGAGCACTCATCTGCAGGGTCACACAATCCACCCCCTGTGCAAGTCACGGGGTTATTTCACACTTGGCAACGCTTCTCTCCTGCCGGTGGGGGTTGGCAGTGACAGAGCAAACACTTACATATTATCACACAACATGAAATAAAGATGTGACAAGTGAGATTGATGTGTGCACCCACTGCCAAGCATCCCAGACAGTCTAAACACTGAAGACAGTCTAGTAAATCTAATACCAGATTTAACAGTACTAACCCACAGCTGAGCTAGGCTGGTTTCCAGCCAGGCCTTTGTCAGTGTTCAGTTGAGGATTAGGGACCTTGGAATGAGCTGGCACCTGGCCTGCCAGCATCACAGTGGTCCTTGAAAAGATGGACGGGCCTGATAAAAGGGGAAAATGACTCTTGGGAATTTCCAAGGGAAAGGATGTTAAAGCCTCCCCTTTATTCCAGAGACTCTGTCCTTTGCTCATCAGCTCTGATGATCATTGATTCATCATGCACCCTGGCCACAGGACACCAATGGATACGCCAGGCCACCAGCACTGGATGAGTGAGGACCACAGACTGAGAGATGTGAGATGGGTCTCTGGTAGCCCTTCCCTTTCCATTCCTCACTGTCCTTCTCTCTGTCAGTGTTTCACCTGGTCCTGAGACCAGCTGCGCCATATGCCACCAACACAATGAGTTGAGACGGCCCATCAAGCTCTGCCCAGCCTGAGAAGGGTCAGCCAAGAACAGAGACCAGACCAGCTCTGTGTTATTCCAGACCAGGGATGTGGGGTTCAACAGCTGTCAGGGGTGATCTGCCCCTAGCCCAAACATCCATCGGTGACTGTGCAACCACATGGTATGCAGAGAACACCAGCAAAAGCCGTATTTCACTCACCTTTTCAGTCCTGTATCTTCTCTCTGCTGGGTGCTAAGGTTGCAGACCTCATGAGACACCTAAACAGACCTGTGTGCCCATGCCATGCTGGGGAGGGGCTGGTAGTCATAGTACATATAGGTACCAATGACATAGGGGAAGGTAAGAGAAAGGTCCTGGGGGCCAGATTCAGGCTGCTCTAGGAAAGACATTAAGCTCCAAGATCTCCACGGTAGCATTTTCTGAAACATTTCCAGATCCACCCACAGGCCTAGGAAGACAGCAGAACTTCAGGTCTCAATGCAGGTCTCAAAGGCCCAGACTGACAAAGCCCTGGCTGGGATGATTTAGCTGAGGTTAGTCCTGCTTTGAGCAGGGGGTTGGACTAGATGATCTCCTGTGGTCCCTTCCAACCCTCATCATCTATGATTCTATGAGAGAGTGATGAACAGGGGAGCTTGTCTTCAAATGACAGCTGGTGCCTGGATCAGTGCTAGTGTCAATTCTGCCCTGCACACCGGGAACACGTTTGTGTTAACCTTCTCTGGAGGCAACACGGTGGATCAGTTCTTCTGTGAAATCCCCCAGCTGCTCAAGAAGGTGCCAGCCAAGACTGTGTCCCTCACATAAGCACAACGGGAGCCCTATTTCTGCACTGACGAGGGGAAGCTGCTGGCTTTCTAAGCTGCTGCAGACCAGGAGCAAGGCCTAAGCTGGCAGTGACTCACTAGTGTTTGAGGAGTAGGTTTTTGGGGTGGGATTTTCAAAGGAGCTCAAGGGAGTTGGTTGCTGAATGCCCATTGAAAACCATGGCCAGCTGAAAATCTCATTCATGCCCAAAAAGGATTTAAGCATGAATTTATCTCTAAATGCACCGTGGGACCACTCCCATATGTTTAAAGCTAAGCACTTCCTTACGTATTTTTCTTGATCAGTGATTTAGTTCAGATTATTCAATGGAAATGAGTTTAAAAATCATAATAACTGAGAGTTCGGACAGGAATCTATGGCAATGTAGACCAACCAAGGATCTTCCTTTCCATTTTAAGAAGCCTGGTTATAATTCTTCTATATATCCAATTAGAATAGAGAAACTGAGCAAATTAACATGTAACCAGTCAAAACAACTCAAATTTCACGCACTGAATACTAATCAGGATCTGCTTGTAAATAAACTATAGAGCAAAAATATTCACAGAAATTCTTTGGTGACGAGCGTTGAATAATGAATATTTTCAAGAAACTCATGGTCCGGACAATGATACTAATGGAAGTAACAGAAGCACAATAATTTTAATAGATTGTCCATTAATTTATATAACCAAACACTATACTCGGCATATGCAGTGTACACAACTGTACAGTGATATGATATTCAAATAATAATCCCAAACTCAACAAAGAACTGCCACTACTAAGAAGTGTGTCCTAACCATTGGACTGTTGGAGACTGATGTGGGTCCCGCCGGCTCTTCTGCTGAAGTTGTTCCACTGCGGATAAACAATTAAAGGTGATATTGGAGCATGGGCACTTGGTCTTCCATTTTCTAGAAGAGAGATATGACCACTAGACCACACAGTCCTTCCGTCTGCCTCTCTCTTTCTGGTCCAATGACTTTTTTAAAATATGTATCTACAGGGGAAGAGCATGAACAAGAGAGGTTGACAATAGTAATAAACAAGTAAATCAATAAATAACAGCCAAACTCTGTGATCAGGGGTACCTCTGAGATGTATTCAGATCCGTGTGTGGATGAGATGTCATTGGCCAAATCCAGACACCTTTGAAGTGAACGGCTAAATCCCAGTGGTCATGTTTCCAGGGCTAGCTGCACTACTGGCCCCTTCTCTGGTATCTCTGGGTGCACCCCTCCTAGGATAGAAGTCCATAATCCTCCCCCTCTGAAACTGGTCCCAGGCTAAAAACTTCTGTGCTCCAATCGTGCTTTCCCAGCAGATCTGAGCGGGTTTGGTACCTGCAGCTCTTCCTGCAGGAGCTGTGATCAGTAGTAAATGGAGTGGCCAGAAACCCTTGTCCAAGTAAAGGATGATGTATTTACCGCAGTAGGAACAAAGCATAACATGAGAGAAAATACTACACAGAAACACCAAAAACTTCAAGGGGAAAAATTTGTCCTCATTATCCAGGCTCAGAGTGTTTTTAGGAAAAATAGCAAAACATTTCTGTTCAAACAAGTGTTTCCTTCACATCAATAATGACATTTATTACGATAAAAATAGGAAAAACATTTCTATCCAAGGCTCTATGTGTCTGAAAATATCATTAATACCGCAGAAAAATCTTGCAAGCATTAAAGTAAGCATTTCAACAGGAACTCAGCCATCCACATTCCTATGGAATCTCTTTTCCACCCCTCCACACTGTTTGAAATAAAACTTCACCTTTCATAGAGAACTCCATTAAAGAGGCAATCACATTGACACAAAAATAAAGGACAAAAAAAAGACACATCGTCTAATCAAACATACTCCACCCTTGGAAATTCAACCCCCCCAAAAAGAAATTTAGAATAAAGATACATATCAAAGCAAAAAACACAGCAATAAATCAAAAAAAGCAATAAATCAAAAACAAAGCAAAAAACACAGAATAGAATCAAACAAACAAATAAAGACTCTCACACCCCAAGTACATGTTTTAATCCAAAACAGGAGAACAGCCAGAGACTCCATGAATTCCACTATGGACTTTCTAAGGGATACTGATTTTATGGGCAATGTGTTCAGACAAAGTTGTGATGATGACCATATAAATCCTTCAGAGAGAAAGATAGACTATGATTTTATTTCTGCTGGAGTAAACACCTGGGACAAAGAAGCAAATCAACCAACCAATCAATAAAACAAAACAAAAAGCGGAGACAATTCAGAAAAGAAAACAACAACAACCCCTGAACTTCTCATATTCCAAGTAGAATTTTCACCCGCAAAAAGAAAAGCCAGAAACTTCATGAAGTCCATCAGGAGCATAGCTATGGCTATGCATTTAATATGCAAATTGCTTGGATAGAGCGGTGATGGTGGCAGGATAAATCCTAAAATAGACAGATTCTGATCTTTTTCACATGTGTATAATTCAATGGTAACTCCATTGACTTCAGTGGACTCAGTGTGGACTTTTACTATGGAATAAACAGATTGCTGGCTGTGTTCTCCTCGTAGCAATATCATCATCAACTGATTATGTTTATAAAGAAACACAGACTGTGATCACAGTCAAGGAAGAAAAACAGTCCTTTTAGTCTTGGTGAATAATCTCCACCCAATCATCTTCTTCACTGCATTTTTGATCTCTTTATTCCTCATGCTATAGATGATGGGACTCGTGACTGGAGGCACCATGGAATAGAGAACAGCCACCAAGAGGTCCAGACCTGAGGTTGAGCTGGAGGTGGGTTTTAAGTAGGCGAAGGAGGAAATGGAAAGAAACATGGTGACTACAATGAGGTGAGGCAGGCAGGTGGAGAAGGCTTTATATCGGCCCTGCTTAGAGGGGATTCTCAGCACTGCTTTGAAGATTTGAACATACGACACAATTATAAAAACAAAGCAGTTCATACCTATAAAAACACCAAAGGCAATAAACCCAACTTCACTGAGGTACAAGTCAGAGCAGGTGAGCTTGAGCAGCTGGGGGATTTCACAGAAGAACTGATTAATGACATTGGACTGGCAGAAGGGCAACCTGAAGGTGTTGCCAGTGTGCAGGGCAGAATGGACAATACCACAGATCCAGGCACCGGCTGCCATTTGGATGCAAGCTCTCCAGTTCATCACCCTCTCATAGTGCAGTGGTTGGCAGATGGCGACGTATCGGTTGTACGCCATGACGGTGAGTAAGGCAAAATCAGTTGTGATGAAGCCGACAAAGAGAAAGAGTTGGGCGACACATCCAGGATAAGAAATCAACCTGGTGTTCATGAGGGAATTGACCATGGATTTGGGGATGGTGACAGAGATGGAGCCAAGGTCTAGGATGGCCAAATTCATCAGGAAGAAGTACATGGGGGTGTGAAGATGGTGGTCTAGGGCTATGGCCATGACGATGAGAAGGTTCCCCACCAGGACTGCCAGGTAAATCACCAGAAACACCACAAAGTGCAAAATCTGCAGCTCCCGAACGTCTGAGAATCCCAGGAGAAGGAACTCGGTCACAGAGGTTTGGTTGGACATTTTCTTCCTCTGTATATTCTCTGATGGCTGTAGGAGGGAAGGACAAAGATAACGGTTGGGATTACAGTGATAGAGGGAATGGCCCTGATCCCCTCTGTATTATCTCATGATGTGAGTGTCAAAGGTGCACAGCTCTCATCCCTTCCATTGACTAGGAGTGGTGAGTTATCACCTGAAGGTAAATAGGCTCCTGTAAAGTCAATGGAGATGCAGCAGTGTACACCACCTGAAGGTCTAGCTCAGGATGTGTCTTGATGAAATGCCGTGTGAAGGATGAAGCAAAGTGCAACCCCAACACAACACTTCTAGCCAAGATGGGTCTCCTCTCACATCCAACCGCAGGTTCTGAGCATGGGCAAGAACTAAAATGCCAACACTGCCTGATATCCACTTTCGGCAGAAATATGACATAGTGTTACTCGGTACCCATGTGAGAGCTCCTCTGTAATGATTGCACTGCAACACCACCCAGGCGGCCTGCTGCCTGCTGATGGATTGATTGATGACACCAAATCCCAGTTGCATTTCCCTCTCTGTGTCATCGTGGGCTAGTAGCATTGCTCAGCTGCCTCTGTGCTGGGTCATTTATTGCTGTAACTTTATGTGTGTGCGGGTGCCTAGCAGTCAGGAGACTTGGATCTGCTACCGACCTCCTCTGTGATCTTGGGCCAGTCACTTCCCCTCCCTCTGCCTCTGTTTCCCCTCCCTACACTGCTCTGCCTTGTCTGCTAGGACTGTGAGCTCCGTGGGGATGGGCTGTGTCTTGTTATCTGTATGTTCTGTTCCCCTGCCAACAGCATCTGTGTTTAGCTGGCAGCAGAGGGGAGCAGCAGATCCAGCGCTAAAGCAGGAGAGCTAGTTCTAATCCCACTGACCTTCTCCATGTCCTTGGGCAGGGTCCAGAGAAACAGGCTTTGGCTGGGGGCTCCAACCCACCGTCCCCAGTTGAAGGCACTAGTGTGTGTAGTACATACGCCTGGGGATCTCCAGCTTTGCCACTTCCTCCGTTTTACGTCCTGCAAGTGTCCCTTTGAAACAGAAATAAGCGCCATTGCAACAGAGTGAGTGTGCTTTTATTGGGCAATATTAATGTTCCCATTTTGGCTTACACCTACATTTCCAGGAGGGGGTGGTGAGATATTCTGTGCTGATATTATAACAAAAGGAAATCGGGTTTTTTATTGAAGAAGCTTTCACACAAAGTCTCTGTTGTCCTAGAAATACAATATAGATATTGGAAAACCGAGAACATATTTTTCCTAATTTCAGCATTTTTTTTTTCAGATTTCAACAGTTTTTACCTGAAATCACCTGGTTTTCAATAAACAAAAAATGAAAGTTTTGGTTGTAACAATTTCTATGAAAAGATCCTTTTTTTTTTTTTGGCTGGGGAAAGAAATCTGAGCAGCTCTAGATGTTTGATTAAATGATAGTAAAAGTCTCGAAGAGTTCCCGTTGTAGTTCACAGCTCTATTATTAAATTTGCCCAGGAGATTAATACCCAAACCTATAATCCAAACACCAAACTTACTGTGTTGCACTATGTGGAAATTGCCCAGCTCGTGATGCATTTAACAAGTCAGGATTCTTCAGTCATTGCCTGACTCAGTCCCTGTATTATCCAGCAGTCGTTTCCCTGCCCCTTCACCATATTTCCTGAGTTGCTGGGTCTCTCTGCAGGTCCTGGCAGACAAGGATCCACTCCACAGACAGCCACTCCCTGCTCCCCTCCTCAGGCAGGTGTGGCTAGATGGTGCAGGATTAGATGGGATCAGGCACTGAATGTGTCTCCCAGCTCTAGTGCAGGCTTCAAACACCGTCACAACCCAGGATGTGTCTGTTACGGGACTAAATAGCTGAATCCGATCTCCAGGGCTGCGAGCCCAGCTCTGAATCTCAGCAAACTCTGCAGCAAACCGCCCCCCCTGTCCCAGCTGACCCTAACCCCACAGCAGGAGAGAGTGCACACGATCCCCCTGGATCTCACGCCATGGCAGCATCTCTGGAAGGACCCTGGGCTAAAAACAAGGCAGGGCTGAGGCTCATCCTTAGGGGTGTCCAAAGCCCTGGGGATATAGTTTGCAGAATAATTTATACATTTATAGGCCCTAGCCCAGAGCTGTGACCCTACAATAGCTCAGAGCCCAGTGGCACCAGAAACTCAGATGGGCTGGACTAGCCTGTTCCTTCAGTCATGCCACACAACCAGCTCTGAGACAGCAGAGATGTTTCTCTCCTGTGTTGCATCAGCAGCTGGTGTGATGCAGCCACCAGAGGAACCCGCAGCTCTGGCTGCCCTGGGTGTAGGACGCTGCTCACTAAAAGGTAGCCAGAGGCAAACACTAAAAGCTCAGTGCAGTGTAACTGATTTCGCTTGGTATCAGTTCATTGATGGTTTGTGCCAAGTGGAGATGTGGCCTTTTGGTTTCAGTGGATCTGAAAGTGATTAGCAGCACCTGGGGATCTGGCCCATTGATGGCAATGGAGCCATGGCTGATTTACACCTGCTGGGAACCTGGCCCATCAAACAGTTTCAAATCCCTGTTCTTTGCCTGTGAATCTGAACTGAACAAGAGACAGAAGTGCCTAAACCGTCTGCTCTTTCTTAGCTCTTTGCCCAATGGGATTACAGCAGAACCGCAGAGTTACCAGCCACCTGGCAAATGGCGGCTGCTCATAACTCTGCAAAGTTTACAGTTCTGAACAAGACAGTCTGGTTCTTCTTTCAAAAGTTTACAGCCGAACATTGACTCAAGTCAGCTTTGAAACTTTCCTTTGCAGAAGAGAAATGCTGCTTTTCACCAGCTTAATTGAAACGAAACAAGCACAGAAACAGTTTCCTCACTGTGTCAAATAGTTTATTTAAACTTTCCCTTTATATTTTTGGTAGTTTACGCTTAACCCAGTCCTGTGTCGAAACTCTGAGATTCTCCTGTAGTTGCAAGAGTGTAACTTTTCATGGTTAAGGAGTGTTTCATTACAACTGGGGACAGATCTTTGGAAGAATTCACTGTTGCTAAGATTTCCTGCATCTGATTTTCAACTTTCTTTCTTTCTTTCTTTCTTTCTTTCTTTCTTCATAGAATCATCAAATCATAGAAGATTATGGTTGGAAGGGACCTCAGTAGGTCATCTAGTCCAACCCCCTGCTCAGGGCAGGAGCCACGCCAACTAAATCATCCCAGCCAGGGCTTTCTCTAGCCGGGCCTTAAAAGCCTCTAAGGATGGAGATTCCACCACCTCTCTAGGTAACCCATTCCAGTGCTTCACCACCCTCCTAAAGAAAAACTTTTTCCTAATATCCAACCTAGACCTCCCCCACTGCAACTTGAGACCATTGCTCCTAGTTCTGTCATCTACCACCACTGAGAACAGCCTAGCTCCACCCTCCCTGGAACCCCCTTTCAGGTAGTTAAAGGCTGCTATCAAATCCCCCCTCATTCTCCTCTTCTGCAGACTAAACAAGCCCAGTTCCCTCAGCCTCTCCTCATAAGTCTTGTGCTCCAGCCCCCTAATCATTTTTGTTGCCCTCCACTGGACTCTCTCCAATTTGTCCACATCCTTCCTGTAGTAGGGGCCCAAAACTGGACACACTACCCCAGATGTGGCCTCACCAGTGAAATATGGTGGGGAATAATCACTTCCCTCGCACTGCTGGTAATGCTCCTACTAATGCAGTCCAATAAGCTATTAGCCTTCTTGGCAACAAGGGCACACTGTTGACTCATATCCAGCTTTTTCTCCAGTGTAATTGCCAGGTTCTTTTCTTCAGTCGGTCCTGGGTCTGTAGCAGTGCATGGGATTCTTTCCTCTTAAGTACAGGACTCTGCGCTTGTCCCTGTTGAACAGCATCATCTTTCTTTTGGCCCACTCCTCCTATTTGTCTAGGTCACTCTGTATCCTATCTCTACCCTCCATCATATCTGCCACTCCACCCAGCTTAGTGTCATCTGCAAACTTGCTGAGGGTGCAATCTACCCCATCCTCCAGATCATTAATGAAGATGTTGAGCAAAACTGGCCCCTACACAGACAAACTGGCCCCTGGGGCACTCCATTTGTTACCAGCTGCCAAATAGACATCGAGCCATTGATCACTACCCATTGACCCTGACGGTTTAGCCACGTTTCTAGCCACCTTATAGTCCATTCATCCAACTCATGCTTCAGTAACTTGCTGGCAAGAATACTGTGGGAGACCGTATCAAAAGCTTTGTTGTAGTCAAGGTATATCACGTCCAACTCTTTCCCCACATCCACAGAGCCAGTCTTCTCATCACAGAAGGAAATCAGTTGGTCAGGCATGAGTTGCCCTTGATGAATTCATGATGACTGTTCTTAATACCTTCCTCTCTTCCAAGTTCTTGTAAATGGATTGCTCGTGTATAAAGCAAAGACGCTAATTCTTATGGGCCTGGGCTGATGGGTCTCTTGCATTTCTGAATTATTAATCTTATCTTTTATCCTGTAATCAGCATTCACCGCCCTCCACCACCAATAGGCTTCTCAATCCCCCACTAACCATTGGATAATACTGCATTCATAAACCATAATATTCACTAGCACAATTACTTATGCCTAGACTTTCCGCACCTCCACCTGATATAGACTTACCCTTCACAATCTACCATAAACGACTCCCTATTCACAAATCATACCATTTTTGTTCCTCAGTTAATGATAGTATTCTACCCTTTTCACTCACCATAAGATCATTTCGCAGATATTCACCATAACATCCTCTCACCTCAACTAATGAAACCTGAATATAATACCTCCCATCAACCCATCATGTTACCTCTTCAATCCAAGGCTTCAGGGAAAGATTGGGGGAATGGGGAGGCCTCAGGGCACATCCTACAGATCAGCATAGTTTGGCTGTAGCGTAAGAAGACAATTCCAGTGTCAGTCACCCATCACCTCTTTTCTCAAGAGTCTCAGCAAATGACAGTGGCCTGGGGTTGAATGAGCCTCACTATTTATTGAAACAGATAACCTAACATGGCAACAAAGACACCTTGGAGTTACAACACTGATTATCTCTGCCAAAAGCCTGGATCATCTGAAGAAATGAGTGAAAACAATAAAAACATAGTTGTGTGACTAATACTTTTACCTTTAAAATGAATTTGAGTCAGGTGAGTTCATGAATATCCCAGCAATGCAGACATGAAGGTTCCTGGAACCGGTGAACTTGAAGCAATTGACCCAAGGGAGGTGAGTGCTGCCCTCCAGCAGAAAGTCAATAGATGTTGGATGTCTAATTACCACAGGACCAGCTGAAAATCACGTCCACACTGTGGGTCTAGTAGCTAACTGAGTCAGGTCATGACGTCAAGGCAGTGTTAAGTGTCCAATTCATTTGTCCGTTAAATGTTAATGTTATTGCCTGCGTTTATCTATAGCTGGCTGAATGCTGTTTACATTATCTCTGTATCTTATTTGATGTATATTAGTGCAACTAAATTAGCCTGCTTCTGCAATGTTCTTTCTCATGTCTGTATCCTGGACTTAAATCAAAGGATGCTTTGCATTTAAGGAAGAGTTTTCTTCTTGTGGTGTTAATGAAAACGAATGCAATGCTCTGGATTATTGTCACTAAATGCACTAGCTGTATCTCTGTAATGAAATGGGCCATAAACCAGAATTGGAGCCTTAGAACTTTGAGTGAGAAGACTGTTAGCTTCAAAGCATGGGTCATTATACTGGAGAATGGGAGATCCACAAGCTTTTTCTGATCCATGGTGTGCTGAAAGGGATTGATAGACTGTTTTCAGCTAAAAAAAGACACACTGGAGGGGATTCTCTGATCTTTTTGGATGCTGCCAGGGGAGTTTCCAGATACAAAACAGAGTTCTCCAAATCCACTTGGGTCAACCCTGAGGAACTCATGAAGACTCTAAGAGACTGGCAGATTACGACTTCTCTGCTACCATTTAGACAACACAATCTGATCCAGCTGTAATGTATTTTATCTGCTGTAACCTTTCAATAATTCTCTCATTTCTTTTTCTTAGTTAAGAAATCTGTAGTTAGTTTACGAAAGAATTGGGTGCTGTGCTGTTTTTGGTAAGAACCTGAGCACCCAGTGATCTAGGGTGAGCGACTGATCCTTTGGGGTTGGAAGAATCTAGTTTATACGATTTCTGGTTTTCATAACCCTTTATCACAAAGTCCTATTTGTCTGGGTGGTAAAGAGAAGCTAGAGAGTATAAGGGGACTGTCTGTGACCAAACCAGTGATATATAGTGATCCAGGAGCGCACTTTCATTACTAGCATGGTGAAATCTAATGATGGAATATACCCCCAGTCTGGGGTGTCTGCCCTGGTTTCTGACAGTCTGACCTGAGTTTGGCACACTTAGCTGTGAGCCACTCCGGGCACCATGACACAAACCCCCTAAGTAAAAAAAAAGCAAACTTAAGCATGAGTTTAGCTGTAAGCCATCAGTGGTACTTCTCTCATGGTTACAGTTAAGCACCATGTATAATTTTTTTAGATCAGAGTCTTAGATCAGAATATTCAAAGGAGGTGAGTTTTAAATTCATAATCATTGAGTGTTTGGACAAGACGTTATGACAGTTTGAACCACCTGAATTAGTTTTTTAAGAAAACCAATTGTAATAATCCATTGTAACGAAAAAAGCCAGGGAAACGGGGCATGCTAAAATGTGTCAAGTCAAAACAGCTCAAGGCTCACAGACAATGTTTATCATGAAGTTCTTGTAAATGAGCTATGGAGTAAGAAAGATTCACATAAATTCTTTGATGAATAACACCAAATAATGTATACTTTCAAGGAAATCATTGATCTGGATATTAACAGTCATGAACAACAAAAAGACACAATAATTGGCTTTTATTATCTAGCTATCTAGCAAGCTAGCTATCCACATATTCTGCTTTTATTTAATGTGTATATAGGGTACACAAATACACACAAACCTGGTAGGCACGCTCTAAGGTTACCTTAGATGTTTTTGAAAATCCCACCAGGCACCTAAATACGTTTAAAAATGGAAATTCTAAATAAAGATTTGATTCACAACCCTCAAAAGGACGTTACTGAAATGTTTTGTTTTGAGCATGTTGAAGTGAAATGACCTTTTAGAATTATAATAGAATAATAAATATTAAATGCAATATAGTAAAATATTAAGTATAATGTAAAATAAAATATATTAAAGTATATATAATGTATACATATAATCATGTATTACATATTACATTTTAATATTTTACAACATAATAGAACATACAAATAATAAGAACACAAGTACGGCCATACTGGGTCAGACCAATGGTCCATCTAGCCCAGTATCCAGTCTTCCGACAGTGGCCAATGCCAGGTGCTTCAGAGGGAATGAACAGAACAGGCAGGCATCAAGTGATCCATCCACCCTCATAGCTTCTGTCAAACAATCAAAACAAAACAAGAAATCTGGAACAAAATGAAATGGGAAAGTAGATACACAAAACATTAGGTTTTGAATATTTTTGTGTGGAACATTTTGCCCAAAACCGGCACATTTCTGCAAGTTATTTGAATATCAAGAAAACAGCATTTTGCAAAGGAGAACAGTTTCATCAATTTTTTCAGCCATCTCTACATCTATTATTACAACAGGTGCTTCCCTTTGTTTTCAACCTCCCAGGTCCCTGCTGAAGTGTGTTGAAGGTATGGAGAAGGGCCACCAGACCTGTGTGACTGAGACAGAGTTGCTGGGATCCTCTGATTTCCAGTCATCGCAAGTCCTGCTCTTTTTGCTGGTGTTCACCTTCTATGTGATGGCCCTGGTGAGGAATACTCTGATTGTTATCGTCACGATCGCTGACTCTGCCCTCACACCCTCATGTATTTCTTCCCCAGGAATTTATCCTTCCTGGCAGATCTGGTACACCTCAGTCACCCATGCCATGATGCTGGTGAACCTGCTGTCGGAGACCTAGACCAACTCCTTTGTGGGCTGTGGCGCTCAGATGTTTTTTTTTTCCTCTCTTTGGCATCATGGAGTGCTGACACTTCTCTGTCATGGCGTATGACCGATACGTGGCCATATGCCATCCCCTGCAATACACCCTCATTATAAACCAAACCCTCTGCGCTCAGATGACAGCTGGTTCCTGGGCCATTGGTATCCTGGTGGCGCTTGGACACACCCTTTCCATATTTACGCTGCCTTTCTGTGGGTCTAATAGAATCAGCCATTTCTTCTGCGACATTCTCCCTGCGATGAGGCTGGCCTCCACAGACACCCGCCAGAATGAAGTTGCTCTTACAACCCTTACGGTGTTCCTTTCGCTGGTTCCGTTTTGCTCATCCTCTTCACCTACCGCCGCCCTCGGCTGACGGCAGACGCAGACCCCTCCCGTGGTCTGATCTCATCTCTTCCGTGAGTCCCAGGTTCATCAGAGTTTCCGGCTGGGTAGAATTGCTCCTTCCCTCTTGCTTCTTTCTGTCTGTCCTGTTTGTGTCCATGTTTGGTCTCTCACTGCAGAAAGCAAAACCGTGCTGTTCACCAGGTCCCCGTCTCTGTGCCATGGGTTTAAACAGTGACGTTCCATTCTCTAGCTGCTTCCTTTCCCAGGGCAGGGTGGGGAATTCATTCAAAGACCATATAACTCAATGACCCCCAAAAAGCCTAGTCTTGACGGCTGTCAGTGGTGGTCCTTCAGCCAGGTGTCAAACACCTGTCCCAGCCAGGGCAGCTGTCTGGAATCCAGCACAACACGCGGCCCCTGAAAGACAGCAGAAATGTGCCGTCAGCTTGGCAATAATTCCAAAACACAGAGCTTAGGATTTCATACTGTCATATCCCTTGGAGTTACACAAGCAAGCAATAAACCAACAGCCGGCATAAGACAAGCAGAGTTTATACACCCAAAAGGAGAAGACCCAATGACCTCATCAAGTTCACTAGACTTTGATCTGGCTGCTGCTTTTATGTGGCAGGTACTCAGCTAGCCCAGGGATGGGTGGCAGTACAGAGACCTGAGAGAGACACATATATAGATAAACAGATTCCGATCTTAGTTCCACTAGTGTAAATCTACAGTAACTCCATTGACTTGAGTTTGTGTGTGTTAGAAATAACCAAACTGGTTGTCCCAGGGGCGGATTGGGGAGACAGAACCCTTTATTGCCTGCTCATTCCACCTCAATGCCACGAATGAGTGATGAGGGGGTTACTTTACAATCCTTTTATCCATACCAGTATGTAAATGTATACATTTCCAGCAACTCCCCATTGACCCTTATTTGATTACATTGACACCTATAAAATCAATATTAACAACTACACAATGAATATAATTATACCCGCCCCGTTTTTTGTTTACAAGATTACCATACAGAGGGCAGGCACATCACCTTAAAACCTATACATTTTACACCAACATTCTTTGAAGTAAAGGTATGCCGGGGGGAAGGAAAATAATGCTTTCTTACTGCCCTGGCCTTGTGCAGGAGTGGTGATAGTGAGCCGCATCCCCTGCACAGATGGCCAGGCAGGGAGAAAAGAAGAGAGATAACAGACTTTAACTAGAATTCACACCAATTAACGGAAACAAAGTTTCCCCTTGCCTTGACCCCGTTCCCTGTAACTTAGGCCTGACAATTTGTCCAGCTTTTAACTCTTTACTCTCCTACAGTGTGTATTTTTGCCACTGTAAATGCCCCTTTGCATGTAAAGAGATTGCAAAGCATGTTCTCACAGAGACACTAATGTCACCTATTGATTACATTTCTATACAGACACAGAATGAAATCACAGTCAAAGGAAAAAGATAGACCTTTAATTTTTAGTGGATAACCACCACCCTGTCATTTTCTGCAGGGAAGCTTTTATCTCCTTGTTTCTCATGCTATAGATGATGGGATTCATCACTGGAGGCAGCACGGAATAGAAAACAGCCACTACGAGATCCAGCCATGACGTCGTGCTGGAGAGGGGTTTCAGGTAGGCAAAGCAACCAGTGCAAGCTAGCAAGGAGATCACAGTGAGGTGAGGCAGGCAGGTGGAGAAGGCTTTATGCTGGCCCTGCTCTGAGGGGATTCTCAGCACCGTGCTGATGATCTTAACGTACGACACAGTTATAAAAACAAAGCAGCATGAGGCTAAGCCCACACTAAAGAGAATGACCCCCGTTTCAGTGAGGTAGGAGTCAGAGCAGGTGAGCTTGAGTAGCTGGGGAATGTCACAGAAGAACTGATCCACTGTGTTGCCTCTGCAGAAGGATACTGCGAATGTGTTCCCGGTGTGCAGGGCAGCATAGAGAACACCGCTGGCCGGACCCCGGCTGCCATTTGGACACAAGCTCCCCTGTTCATCACCATCTCGTAGTGCAGCGGCTGGCAGATGGCGATGTAGCGATCGTACGCCATGACAGTGAGAAGGAAAAAATCTGCTCCCACCAAGAAGGGGAGGAAAAAGACTTGCATGACACATCCAGCGTAAGAAATGGACCTGGTGTTCATGAGGGAATTGGCTGTGGATTTGGGGAGGGTGACAGAGATGGCGCCAATGTCTAGGATTGACAAATTGATCAGGAAGAAGTACATGGGGGTGTGAAGGTGGCGGTCGAGGGCTATGGCTGTGATAATAAGAAGGTTCCCCATCAGGGCTGCCAGGTAAATCACTAGAAACACAACAACGTGCAAAATCTGCAGCTCCCGCACCTCAGAGAATCCCAGGAGCAGGAACTCGGTCTCGGTGGTTCCGTTGGACATTTTCTTCCTCAGCACATTGTGTCCTGCCTGCGGAGGGAAGGAGAAGGGCGACGGTGAGGATTAGAGTGACCGAGGGAATGACCCTGATTCCTCTCTCCATGATAACTGACGATGTGACTGTCAGAGCACAGCCCTGATGACATCCACTGAGCAGGGGCGGTGAGGGCTCCTCGCTGCAGGGAATGAGATGACTAGTCCGGTGCGTTATCCCTCTGATGTCAATCCGCACAGGTCTTGGAAGCTGGGTCAGTTCACACCTGTGAAGGTTTCAGCCAAGACCTGGCTGGTTCAGAAGATGGAACAACGTACAAGCTGAATCTTATATTCCTAACAGAGAAAGAAAGTCCCTCTATTGTGACCAAAAGCAGGCTCAAAGCTTGGGCCTGGAACTGAAATTCTAAAACACCAGCACAGCCTGAGCCCCATTGCCAGGGGAAATACGACATAGACACACCCAGTGTCCTACATGGCAGCTCTGCTTTATTGATTCTACCCGAACACCACATAGACAGCCTGTAAGCTAGTCACACATTGATTTATGGCCCCCCAGGGCCACCCACGTTTACATAGCGATGTCATGATGGGTTAGTAGCACGGCTCAGTTACTGCTGTGTTGTATTGTTTCCCTTTGTGACTTTCTGTGTGTGCAGTGAGGGTCAGTGGCAGTCAGGAGATCCGGGTTCTGTTCTTGGCTCTGCCACTGACCTGTTGTGTGACCTTGGGCCAGTCACTTTTCCTCCCTGGGACTCTCCTTCCCTCTCTCCCCTCCTCTGCCTGGCCTACTAGGACTCTGAGATCTTTGGGGGATGGGCTGTGCCTTATGATATGTCTATTCTGTGCACCTAGTTACAATAGTTGTGCTCAGCTGCCAGCAGTGATGGAGCCTGGATATGGTGCTAGACAAAGAGGTTTCTAGTCCCATTTGTAGGAGAGTGAAGAGTTAAAGCTGGACAAATGGTCAGGCCTAAGCTACAGGGAACGGGGTCATGGCACGGGCAAACCTTGTTTCTGGTAATTGTGTGAGTTCGAGTTAGAGTCGTGTTATCTATGGGGAGTTGCTGGAAATGTATACATTTACATACTGTTATGGGTAAAGGATTGTAAAATAACCCCTAGTTGCTCACTCGCGGTGTCGAGGTGGAACGAGCAGGCAATAAAGGGTTCTGTCTCCCCAGTCCGCCCCAGGGACACCCTGTTTGGTTATTTCTAACACCATTGACCTCCTCCTTGTCTATCTAAGCTTCATGTCAGGATAGATAGATTTGGCTGCTGGGTTGAACTCTGAAACTGGGTTCAAAAGTCCTAATCCATGGAAAACATCCTGTGGGTATCAGGTTTGCCATTCACACTGTTTTACAGAAATCAAAGCAGAGGCAACAGAATCAGTGGGTTTCCAGTTACAGGGTTATTAGACAACGTTAAAGTTTCCCACACTTGTTTAAAGTTTAAATTTTATTGGACAATTTCAGTTGAATTTTGGGTGTTTGGTTGATTGGTTGCTCTTTTGGATGGAAAATTGGGTTTTTAGCAAACCAACATTTTTCACACAATGTATCTGCTTTCCTTGAAAATCTGTTCTTGTGTTGGAAAGCGGAATACTCAAAAAGCAATCGTGTTTGGTTTTCATTTAAAATCTACAAATTTCACCTGGATGCTTTCAGCTGCCTAAAGCTGAAAAAAAATGGGTTGGGGCTTTCTGATGAAAAATCCACATTTTCTACAGGAGGAGGTTTTTTTCTTCTGACTATCTCTGTTTGTTTGAGTAACTTAATAGCAAAATGCTTAAATGAGTTCTGACAGGAAATCTGATCTGTGTTCTTTAAATTTCCCTTGTATCTTAACCCCCACACATATTTAATTGAAATAGCACACTTACTGTACTGACCGCTGTGGATTTTTCCCCAAAAAGTGATGGATTCAGTCGTCCACCTCCAGGATTCTTCAGTCGTTATCTATCTATCAAGCTATGTAGAAGCCAAAGACAGAACTAGACTCAGCCCGGTTGCTCTCTGCAGCTGAGCAGTGTGTAGCTGGCTTTGAGCGTCACTGGCATTAAAGGAGCGATGCTGCAGGAAGGTGATTTGCCCATGTCTATTTCCTAAGGGCTTGTGGGACTCACTCCTGAGAGACCTGAACAGCTCAGAAGCAGAGGCCCAGAGGCAAAACTTCATAGACTCATTAATTTTAAAGCCAAAAGGGGCTATTCTGCTCCTCTAGTCTGACCCCCTGCCTAGCACAGGCCCTAGGATTTCCTGAC
Organism: Emydura macquarii macquarii; assembly: GCF_026122565.2. NCBI lineage: Eukaryota > Metazoa > Chordata > Testudines > Chelidae > Emydura > Emydura macquarii. Next base: position 4,357 of record NW_027130189.1, on the reverse strand, counting down.
TCCAGCTTCTGTGCTTTCAGTGGGTCAGGATTACCAAGGGATTTGGGCACCTAAAGATGGAGACAGGGATGCACTGGGATTTATCAAAGCTCCTAAATGAGCCACGTAGCTAAGTACCATGGACATTCAATGGGAGTTAGGAACCCGGCTCCAGACGGCTCCAGTCCCAACTGCAGCCCCGCCCTGCTTCAATGTGGCTCAGCTCATCTTGGCTCTCAGAGCTGCACCTCGGGCCCCTCTGGTTCTGCTGCTGTGGGTCTGCTTAGCTCAGCTCCCTGGGCTTCTTTTCTGACCTTCCAGCCGCTGGCTCCCGTGTCTCAGGTGCTGCTTTGTTCTCCGCTTGGCCCCGTTCTCTGCAGGCAGCTCCAGCTCACACAGAGGATGCCCCCCCTCCACATTGGCCTGCCCACCCTGTCAATCAGGATAATCTGGAACATTGGCCTTTATGCACTGGCCCTGGGGGCTGTCCATCTCAGGGCCCTGATTTCCCACCCTCCCTTCCCCTGTCCTTTGGTACTGAGAGATGGCCCACTAAGTCGACCCACGAAATTTCAGTAAGGCGCCAACAGTCCCCTTACACTCAGACCCTCCCTGCACAGAGCAAAAACGCCCTGTTCACCAGGCCCCTGTCTCTGTGACATGGGTTCAAACTGTGATGTTCTATCTGTTATCGGATTATTTTCCCTGGAGGGGGGAAGGGAAATCATTTAGAGACCATACAAATCAATGACCCCAAAGACTAGTTTTGACGGCTGTCAATGGTGGTCCTTCAGCAAGGTGTCAAACACCTGTCCCAGGCAGGGCAGCTGTCTGGAATACAGCACAACACGCTGCCATTGAGAAAGAGTGGACTTGTCCCGTCAGCTTGCCAATAAATCCACAGATATGACATTTCATACCGTCATATCCCACTGAGTTACATGAGCAAACACTAAACCAACAGCCATCATACCTCAAGAAGAGGTTATACACCCAAAAGGAGAAGACCCAGAGATCTCACGTAGTCCACTAGACTTTGATCTGGCTACTGATTTTATGTGGAAGATGTTCAGATAGCCTGGGAATGGGTGGCAGTACAAAAACCTAAGTTAGACATGGAGATAGATAAATAGATTCTGATTTTACTTACAATTGTGTAAATCTACAGTAACTCCATTGACTTGAGTTTGTCTGCAGTTTTGTCAGTGTAAATACCCCTTTGCATGTAAGGAGTGCAAAACATGTTCTCACAGAGACACTAATGTCACCTATTGATTACATTTCTATACAGACACAGAATGAAATCACAGTCAGAGGAGGAAGACGGACCTTTAATCCTTAGTGGATAACCGCCACCCTGTAAGTTTCCACAGGGAAGCTTTGATCTCCTTGTTTCTCATGCTATAGATGATGGGATTCATCACTGGAGGCAGCACGGAATAGAAATCTGCCACCATGAGATCCAGCCGTGACGTTGAGCTGGAGAGGGGTTTCAGGTAGGCAAACGAAGCAGTGCAAACTAGCAAGGAGAGCACAGTGAGGTGAGGCAGGCAGGTGGAGAAGGCTTTGTGCCTGCCCTGCTCTGAGGGGATTCTCAGCACCGTGCTGATGATCTGACCGTACGACACAATTATAAAAACAAAGCAGCGTATCAATAAGCCCACAATAAAGAGAATGACCCCGTTTCAGTGAGGTAGGAGTCAGAGCAGGTGAGCTTGAGTAGCTGGGGAATGTCACAGAAGAACTGATCCACCTTGTTATCTCTGCAGAAGGATACTGCAAATGTGTTCCCGGTGTGCAGGGCAGCATAGAGAACACCGCTGGCCCAGGCCCAGGCCCCGGCTGCCATTTGGACACAAGCTCCCCTGTTCATCACTCTCTCGTAGTGCAGTGCCTGGCAGATGGCGATGTAGCGACCGTACGCCATGACAGTGAGAAGGAAAAAATATGTTCCCATCAAGAAGAAGAGGAAGAAAAAGACTTGGGTGACACATCCATCATAAGAAATGGACCTGGTGTTCATGAGGGAACTGGCCATGGATTTGGGGACGGTGACAGAGATGGAGCCAATTTCTAGGATGGACAGATTGATCAGGAAGAAGTACATGGGGTTGTGAAGGTGGTGGTCAAGGGCTAAAGCTGTGATGAAGGTTCCCCATCAAAGCTGCCAGGTAAAGCACTAGAAACACCACAAAGTGCAATATCTGCAGCTCCCGAACGTCTGAGAATCCCAGTAGAAGAAACTCGGTCACGGTGGTTTGATTGGACATTTTCTTCCTCAGCACATTGTGTCCTGCCTGCGGAGGGAAGGAGAAGGGTGACAGTGAGGATTAGAGTGACCGAGGGACTGACCCTGATTCCTCTCTCCATAATAACTGACGATGTGACTGTCAAAGCATTAAAGGAGCGATGCTGCAGGAAGGTGATTTGCCCATGTCTATTTCCTAAGGGCTTGTGGGACTCACTCCTGAGAGACCTGAACAGCTCAGAAGCAGAGGCCCAGAGGCAAAACTTCATAGACTCATTAATTTTAAAGCCAAAAGGGGCCGTTCTGCTCCTCTAGTCTGACCCCCAGCCTAGCACAGGCCCTAGGATTTCCTGACTCCAGCTTCTGTGCTTTCTGTGGGCCAGGATTACCAAGTGATTTGGGCACCTAAACATGGAGACGGATGCACTGAGATTTATCAACGCTCCTAAATGAGCCACGTAGCTAAGTCCCATGGACATTCAATGGGAGTTAGGCACCTAACTTGCTGAAGTGTTACTGCAAATCCCACAAGGCAACTATTAGCTCCTTTAGATGCCTAAACCCCTTAATTCTGGCCCCAGGTCTCTCTTGGCATCTTCCAAGGCCTGGGCTTCTCTTGACTTTCAGAACTATGAAGGCTGGGATTTGCAAAGGAGCCTAAGGGAGAGTAAGGAATGCACGTCTTGGGGGCCTAACTCCCTTAGACTGCCTTGAGAATCCCAGCCTAAAATGATAACAAGGGCAGAGCTCCGTGCCTCAGTTGCCCCAGCTGTAACCTGGGGAAGAAGACCTGGCACTGGAGGAATAATTCACAATGGATGGTGTAAATAAGGGTTGTGAACGAGTCAGTTTATTTGAGCTCCTACTGGATTTTTGTAGATCTGGGTGAAATACTCATCACATTTTCTTCAAACAGAAATTGGCAATTCCGATGTTCCAGTGGGAAACAGGCAAAGTCCAGTGCCCGTGTCTGACAGGGACCAGCACCTCATGCTGCACCATCACAGTCTGAAGCACCAGCTCATGTGAAGGGTGGGGGCGATCTCCCCTGAGTTTAGCCACTACAGCCCTGTCTGCCTGAGTCTGCCCAGAGCCTGAGACAATAGCTCTGGGAGAGGGAAACTTCCCTAGATACATCCAGGGTTCGCATTCCCAGTCCCACTTCTCTGGAAGACCCCATCAGCCCCACCCCAGCAGGGGGCTGGGTGCAGAGGAGGAGAGGGGAAGCAGACTACAGTCCTGCCGACCCCCTCACCCAACAGATACAACCTAGCTGGGGAGATGAGGAGTGGGTTAGGGTTAGGGAAAAAAGCAAGCAAGCAAACGAAGGACTCTAGTCCTGTTTAATAGTGCAAGGGGTCTGGCTGTGGGGGTCGGGCAGGTGCTGGATGCAGTGGGGTGGGGGGTGAGGGTCTGGTTGGGAAGCTTGGCCAAATTGTGTGCGGGGGTGGAGGGAAGGATGAAAATCTTGCAAGGGAGTCAGGGGAGGGGAGTCAGGAAAGGGGCTTGACAGCAGGGGACCAGCCAGAGTGAAGGGGTGAAGGGTCTGGCTGGAGGGCTCAGCTGCAGTGTGCAGAGAGAATATTAGGAAAATCTCTTTCCCCAGGAGGGTGGTGAAGCACTGGAATGTGTTACTTAGGGAGGTGGTGGAATCTCCATCTTAGCAGTTTTAGGTGTGGCTTGACAAAGCCCCTGGTTAGGATGATTTAGTTGGGGTTGGTCCTGCTTTGAGCAGGCAGTTGGGCTAGATGACCTCCTGAGGTCCCTTCCAACTCTAATATTCTATGATTCTATGATTCTAGATACCTGCCGAGGTCTCTTCCAATCCTAATCTTCTAAGATTCTGTGACTGAAGATCAGCAGAGAGTTTCAGCGAGTGTTTTCCGCCCCATGCTGTGTCCATGTGGCACAGCACACAGGACATGAAGGCTGAGGACAGCTCTATCACTCTCCCATGTTCAGCACCAATACACACAGCATCGTAGTATTTTTCTCCATGGTGTCTTGTCAAAAATTCAGACAATTGTGAATACAAATAAAACACAACGTTTGTTGCTGCAGGTAATTTCTTGTGTCCCTAAGGACACAGCAGAGAAATCCGGCCTGGGCTTGGGCCATTGTTGTCCATCT